>NC_092177.1:27077510-27167510 GCF_045791955.1 Oncorhynchus clarkii lewisi | reverse complement strand
GCCACACCTGTAGGGACAGCCACACCCGTAGGGACAGCCAGACCAACCAGAGATTTAACATGGCTACCTGTGTCTTTATCACTAGTTCATTATTGTTATTCATTTCTTACTGTGGTGTCTGGTTAATTGTTACTACTCATTGAGTATTATTATTTTTATTCATTTCTTACTGTGGTGTCTGGTTAATTGTTACTACTCATTGAGTATTATTATTTTTATTCATTTCTTACTGTGGTGTCTGGTTAATTGTTACTACTCATTGAGTATTATTATTGTTATTCATTTCTTACTGTGGTGTCTGGTTAATTGTTACTACTCATTGAGTATTATTATTGTTATTCATTTCTTACTGTGGTGTCTGGTTAATTGTTACTACTCATTGAGTATTATTATTGTTATTCATTGCTTACTGTGGTGTCTGGTTAAGTGTTACTACTCATTGAGTATTATTATTTTTATTCATTTCTTACTGTGGTGTCTGGTTAATTGTTACTACTCATTGAGTATTATTATTGTTATTCATTTCTTACTGTGGTGTCTGGTTAATTGTTACTACTCATTGAGTATTATTATTGTTATTCATTTCTTACTGTGGTGTCTGGTTAATTGTTACTACTCATTGAGTATTATTATTGTTATTCATTTCTTACTGTGGTGTCTGGTTAATTGTTACTACTCATTGAGTATTATTATTGTTATTCATTTCTTACTGTGGTGTCTGGTTAATTGTTACTACTCATTGAGTATTATTATTGTTATTCATTTCTTACTGTGGTGTCTGGTTAATTGTTACTACTCATTGAGTATTATTATTGTTCCTATTATTACCTTTCTGCGTAATCATTGATTTTATATGTGTCTACACTGTATGTGGTTACACCTTCCATCCCAATAAAGCCATTGGGAATTTGAGAGAGAGAGATAGAGGGAGAGAGCGAGATAGAGGGAGAGAGAGATGAACAGATGAACGAAAGCAAGATGAGCGATGAGCTCCTGAATCTTTCAGCATAAAACAATTTAGGGGTTGGATAAACTTTGTTACAGAATGCTACCCACCACAACATAACGTTCACTCCAAATTTTGGTAAAAATTAGCTGGAAGGATTCTGGAAGGATTTTTACTACCAAGGATTCTTACTGCCAATGATTTTTACTGCCAAGGACTATCCAGCAAACTGTCTGAGAAGCAAAACAGAAACCCTAAAATATCATCCAACCTTGAACTGAGTAAGTAATGTTCAGTCTGAAACTACTTTGAAAGCCTAGATAGAAAAGAACATCACAATAATCTCTAGATATTTAACCTTATAAAGACTGAATGCTAAAGATTAAAAGATATAAAGACTGAAGTTAAAAGATTAAAAGGCTACCAAGCTTGTTACGAAAGGACAGACCCGGTTGCAACATTAATTAGCACTGAAGTGTGAAGTGAGAGGTGTGAAGCCACTGAGCCCAACAATGGCAGCAGAGTTCCTCCCCCACCCAAATGTAGAGGCCTCTTTGGCCCCCTGCTCCATGGCTTTCCCCTGTGCAGAGGTCACCAAAGTACAGTACCCCTTTGATAGTAAAAATGACAAGGCACGGACAGAGTACAAAGAGCTCCACATGGACAACCCAGAGACACTTTTTGCTGACTGCTGCAAAAATGGGAACGTAAGCAACTTAATCTTTCACACAGGCCATCCCTGGGCATTGGCACACAGCTATAAGAGCACACTGCACTTCTTTTAAGAGAGAGGGTATTGGAGGAGGGTGGACAATGAGAATACTGGAAAACGAGGACCCTGAGACCAAGACACTCTCTCTCAACCTGTACAAGAATGGAACAGTGGTATTTCAGGGCAGCTTCATACATTTCTGACAGGACTTCAAAAGAATCAAAAAGAGAGCACAGAGAAGCTTTCTCTTGGTGACGAGTCCCCACCCCTCTTCAAACTGTCCTGCAGATGAGGAGAGTCACCCCCCCAGTACTGAACTGACTCAGTTCCCACAACTGCACTGCTCCTCCATCGTTGAGAGAGATAAATTCACAAAGCTGGAGCGAGACATGGTGGAGCTCAGTGAGCTAGTCCACAACACCCCAACAAGACCCGGGGGCTGAAGGTGGAGATAGACGGTTGTCTGAGAGAGCTGGCTGCACTCCTGTCTGTGGTGAGAGAACTTAACGAGGAGAGAGAGGAACACAGCCCAGCTAACAGTACTGCAGGAGGAGGTGAGAAAGCTGAGGTGTGACAGTGAACCACTCATGAGAGAGCTGGCCAATCCCCCAGAACAGCCCACTTCAGACCCCGACCACAGGCCTAACACCACAGCAGTACAGACAAGGCAGGATCCAACAACCCAGCAGATTCCCCCTCCTGGCACCGCCCATGTCAGTCCACCGGACAGCTCTCCTGACAACACCCCTACACCCACTGAATACACAGAAAAGACAGAGATTGTGTTCCTAATTGACTCAAATGGGAAAACTTTTTCCAAAACACGAAGTGGCTAAACTCTGGTGTCCAAACACCCTAGAGCTGCTGTCAGAGGACCGACTAGGGTCCCCCAGCCACATCATAATACACACAGGCACAAATTACCTGAGGGCACAACAGGAAAGGGTGGCCACAGCACTCAATGGAGTGATTGAAAAGGTGTCTTCCACTTTCCCCAATGCACAAGTGCACAACAATCTCCACCCTGCTACCACGAAAATACTTTCCCCCTGCCACCATACAGCGGATGAATGCAAGCATTTTCAGGGACTGTGGCTAAAAACCAAACATTTACCAGTCCCACCACTCCCACCCTGGACTTGGTCCACAAGGCAGCAGTTCCTACCTTTACCAGGATCCTGAAGGAAATCACCCTCAACCGCAACCCCAGCACCTCACACAGGATCATCTGAGAAGGACACCCCGCCCAGACCAGTGAGACACCCTCCCAGAACTGCAATACACCCTCCTGGAGAACCTGCACCAAGAAGGTCCACAACAAGAGGACCTACACCCAGACCACAGCACCACCAACCCCAACCAGTCGACCCCTCCCCAAACAAACCCTAGCCACACCCTATATAGCCCCCACCCGCTCCCAGCTCAGTCTTATTCCCCTTCTGCCCCCCCATTTCCTGCACCCCTGCAGCAAGGACCTCAACATGACACCCACACATATGCACAGGCTGTGAACAGAGCAACAGGCCCAACCCCCACGATTACACCCACCAAAGCCCCATCCTTCAACCCCAGAGGGATGTACCAGATGCTCAGCATGCTCTGCTCACACCTAATGCTCACATCTAAGCCTAAACCCCACAAATAACAACACTGGACACTATGGAACACAAAGATTTTACTATCTCATCCTGGAATGGACAAGGTCTGAGGTCCTCTGCCTTTGGACTAAAGAGCAGGAACCCGGACTTCACCAAAGAAATTGGAAATACATGTACAGCAAACATGGTAAAGAGAAGATGGACCCACTGGTTCCCACCTACCAGGTGTGAAACAGGGAAGAGACTCAGAGGGTATGCTAATTTGGTATAGCGCAGACCTAACTCACTCTATAGAAATGATCAAAACATGAACATTTTACATCTGGCTAGAAATTAATAAGGAAATTACCTCAACAGAGAAAAATGCCTCCTGTGTGCTACGTATATCCCCCACTAGAATCTCCATACTTTAATGAAGACAGCTTCTTCATCCTAGAGGGGGAGATCAATCATTTCCAGACCCAGGGACATGTACTAGTCTGTGGCGACCTAAATGCCAGAACTGGAAAGATCCTTGACACCCTCAGCAAACAGAGTGACAAACACCTGCCTGGAGGTGACGGCATTTCCTCCCCAACGTGACCCACTAGACAACTACGGCAAAACAACCAACAAAAACGGGTCACAACTCCTGCAGCTTTGTTGCACGCTGGATATGTACATAGTCAGTGGTAGGCTTTGAGGTGACTCCTGCGGTAAATACACCTACAGCTCATCTCTTGGCAGTAGTACTGTAGTCTACTTTATCACTGACCTCAACCCAGTCTCTCAGAGCGTTCACAGTCAGCAAACTGACACTCCTATCAGATTACAGCAAAATCTCAGTCTACTTGACCAGAGCAATATTCAATCATGAGGCATTGAAGCCCAACAAACTGCATACTATTAAGAAATGTGAAAGATGGAAGGAAAGTAGTGTAGAAACCTACCAAAAAACAATTGGTCAACAACAAATTCAATCCCTTTTAGACAACTTGCTGGACAAAATGCTTCACTGCAATAGTGAAGGTGTAAACTTGGCAGTCCAAAGCCTAAATAATATATTCTGCTATTTAGTTTCCCTATCAAATCTAAACATTTCAAGCAGACAACCTACGAAAATTAACAGCAATGACAAATGGTTTGATGAAGAATGCAAAAACCTAAAAGGAATTGAGGAACCTCTCCAACCAAAAACACAGACACCCAGAAAACCTAAGCCTTTAAAAAAAGGTATTTCACCTTTATTTAACCAGGTAGGCCAGTTGAGAACAAGTTTAGTCATTTGAGAAATCAAGGCTGTTGAGTCTGCCGATAAGAATGCGGTGATTGACAGAGTCAGAAGCCTTGGCCAGGTCAGTGAAGACGCCTGAACAGTACTGCCTTTTATCCACAGTGGTTATGATATCGTTTCTGATCTTGAGCGTGGCTGAGGTGCACCCATGACCAGCTCGGAAACCAGATTGCATAGAGGAGAAGGTACGGTGGGATTCGAATTGGTCGTGATCTGTTTGTTAACTTGGCTTTCGAAGATTTTAGAAAGGCAGGGCAGGATGGATATATGTCTATAACAGTTTGGATCTAGAGTGTCTCCCCCTTTGAATGAGGGGGATGACCGTGACAGCCTTTCAATCTTTGTTGATCTCAGATGATACGAAAGAGAGGTTGAACAGGCTAGTAATAGGTGTTGCAACAATGTCAGCGGATAATTTTAGAAAGAGAGGGTCCAGGTTGTCTAGCCCAGCTTATTTGTAGGGATCCAGATTTTGCAGCACTTTCAGAACATCAGCTGTCTGGATTTGAGAGAAGGAGAAGCGGGTGAGGGAGGGGGGGGGGGGGCTTGGGCGAGTTGCTGCAGGGGGTGCAGAGCTGTTGGCCAGGGTAGGGGTGGCCAGGTGGAAAGTATGGTCCGCCATAGAAAAATGCTTATTGAAATGATCAATTATCGTAGATTTATCGGTGGTGACAGTGTTTTCTAGCCTCAGTGCAGTGTGCAGCTGGGAGGAGGTGCACTTATTCTCCATGGACTTTACAGTATCCCAAAACGTTTTGGAATTAGTGCTGCAGGATGCATATTTCTGTTTGAAAAAGCTAGCCTTAGCTTTCCTAACTGACTGTGTATATTGGTTACTGACTTCCCTGAAAAGTTGCACATCGCGGGGGCTATTCGATGCTAATGCAGAACGCCACAGGATGTTTTTGTGCTGGTCAAGGGCAGGCAAGTCTGGGGTGAACCAGGGGTTATATCTGTTCTTAGTTCTACATTTTTTGAATGGGGCATGCTTATTTAAGATGGTGAGGAAAACACTTTTATAGAGAAACCAGGCATCCTCTAATGATGGGATAAGGTTAATATCCTTCCAGGATACCCGGACCAGATCGATTAGAAAGGCCTGCTCGCTGAAGTGTTTTAGGGAGCATTTGACAGTGATGAGGGGTGGTCGTTTGACCCGCAGACCCGCAGATTACGGATGCAGGCAATGAAGCAGTGATCGCTGAGATCTTGGTTGAAGACAGCAGAGGTGTATTTAGAGGGCAAGTTGGTCAGGACAGTTAGCGGTCCGGGGATAGCAGATGGGCCTTCGGCGACCTCGCAACGGAAGAGGCGGTTGAAATTACGTCGGCAGACCAGTTGTGATGGATCGGCGGGACTCCTTGTCAGCAATAAAGGGTCCAGGCCAATTGGCAAAAGAGATATTGTAGCCCAGTAATTAGCTGGTAGACCTCTTCAGGACAGAGGCGTTAGCCAGCAGTAGCCACTCGAATGCAGCTAGCTAGCTGCGATGATCCGGTGTAATGGACCCTTTACCTCATCACCGGCAGGAATCCGGTGATGAGGTAGAGAAAAAGTAGTCCCATATGCTCTGGGTTGATGTCGTACTGTGCAGACTGACAGGTATTGACCAAGCTGAAGCTGGCTGGTGTCCGAGTTAATAGTGAAGACCGCTAGCAGTGGCTAACTGACTAGTAGCTAGTTAGCTGGCTAGCTTCTGATGGCGGTTCCTATTCTAAAGTATAAAATAGCAGATCCGTACCACATTGGTTGAGGCGGGTTGCAGGAAAGTATATTCAGTTCGTAGATGGAAAGTGAGAATAAAATATATACGAAATATATATGAAAAAAATGAGGAAAATTACTATATACAACGGACAAGACAAGACAAATATACGTCCGACTGCTACGCAATCTTGGAAAGCAAGCCTACACCTTCACTATGGTGAAACACGAAAACAATACAGAAATACAGTAAGAAAGTATGAACAGCACGTCAGAAATCAGCTCAATGTAATTCAAGAATCCCTAGAGTCCAGCCACTTGTAACTGTGAGGATCGACTCTGGAGACGAGAAGCATGTACAGGGAGTGAACATTTAATAAACAACGTACATGAAACAGAACAGGAACAGCGTCTGGACAGGGGGAAATAGCGACATCAATGCTGACACAGTAATGATGATTCCCAGGACCGGTGGTTAGTTTAATGGCGATGTCGAACGGCGGAGGGGAGGAGCGGGAGTAGACGTGACACCTCTTCTGGGAAAATTGGAACACACTAAACAGAGTCAGATATTAAAGACTACCAGAACCTACTGGATTCTTCAATTAAATTCGATGAACGACAGGACAAAATACAAAACCTTCAACCCCAAAAGGCCTGGGATTTTGATGGTATCCTAAATGAAAATATACAGACCACAAATTGGCTATACTTCAACTCTTTAACATCATCCTCAGCTCTGGCATCTTCCCAAATATTTGGAACCAAGGATTGATCACCCCAATCGACAAAATTGGAGACTTTAGGAAAATCCTCTGCATTATCATTAAGAGCAGATTCCTACATTTCCTCAATGTCCTGAGCAAATCTCAAACTGTCTTTTTACCAAATTACTGTACGACAGACCACTTGTTTACCCTGCACACCCTTGTTGACAAACAAACCTGAACAAAAGCAAAGTCTTTTCATGCTTTGTTGATTTCAATACATGCCAATCTCTTCTGTCTGAAAGTGGAGGAGAGATTGACTTCATCACTACTTGTATTTGTGAGGTATTGACATGTTGAGTGCATCGAGCTGTCTGTTTGAACTACTAGCACACAGCTCGAACACCTATGCATACCCCACAAGACATGCCACCAGAAGTCTCTTCACAGTTCTCAAGTCCAGAACAGACTATGGGAGGTGCACAGTACTACATAGAGCCATGACTACATAGAACACTATTCCACATCAAGTAACTCATGCAAGCAGAAAACATTTAGGAAAAAAAACCTGATCAAAATGCACCTTATGGAACTGTGAAGAAACACATACATAAACACATGCAAACACACTATACTATATGCACTATACACACACGTACACATTAATTGTATTTCATTGATATGTGGTAGTAGAGAAGGGGCCTGAGGACACACGCTTAATATGTTGTGAAATATATATTGAATGTATTGTCATGTTTTTTAAATTAATAATTGCCTCAATTTTGCTGGACCCCAAGTAGAGTAACTGCTGCCATGTCAGCATCTAATGGGGATCCATAACAGATACATTACAAAAGTACCACAGGAAACTTCCACAAAGCTGTGAATGAGCTGAGAGACAAGGCAAGAGGGGCCCAATTAGGATCTGATTTAAAATACTTGAATCAGTTGTAGAACCCATTGCCCTTTATGGTTGTGAGGTCTGGGGTCTACTCACCAACCAAGAATTCACAAAATGGGACAAACTCCAAATTGAGACTCTGCATTCAGAATTCTGCAAAAACATCCTCTGTGTACAATGTAAAACCCTAAACAATGCATGCAGAGCAGAATTAGGCCAATACCTGCTAATAATCAAAAATCCAGAAAAGAGCCGTTAAATTCCACAACCACCTAAGAAGTGATTCTCAAACATTCCATAACAAAGCCTTCACCGACAGAGAGATGAAACTGGAGAAGAGTCCCCTCTGCCAGCTGGTATGGGGAAACATGAACAAACCCCAGAAAGCCACAGGACAGCAACCAACGAAACAAAAATATAATTACTTGACACATTGGAAAGAATCAACAAAAAAACTGAGCAAACTGGAATGTTATTTGGCCCTAAACAGAGAGTACACAGTGGCAGAATACCTGACCACTGTCACTGACCTTAAATTAAGAAAATACTTGATTATGTACAGATTTAGTGAGCATAGCCTTACTATTGAGAGAGGCCACAATTGGCAGACCTGGCTCTCAAGAGAAGACAGGCTATGTGCACACTGCCCACAAAATGAGGTGGAAACTGAGCTGCACTTCCTAATCAAATGTACGACCATATCATAGATACATAATTCACTCAGATTACACAGACCCACAAATAATTTTAAAACAAAACCAATCTTGATAAACTCCCATTTCTAAATTCTGCAAAAAAAGAAACGTCCTCTCACTGTCAACTGCGTTTATTTTCATCAAACTTAACATGTGTAAATATTTGTATGAACATAACAAGATTCAACAACTGAGACATAAATTTAACAAGTTCCACAGACATGTGACTAACAGAAATTGAATAATGTGTCCCTGAACAAAGGGGGGGATCAAAATGTAAACAGTAACAGTCATTATCTGGTGTGGCCACCAGCTGCAGTAAGTACTGCAGTGCATCTCCTCCTCATGCACTGCACCAGATTTGCCAGTTCTTGCTGTGAGATGTTACCCCACTCTTCCACCAAGGCACCTGCAAGTTCCCGAACATTTCTGGGGGGAATGGCCCTAGCCCTCACCCTCCGATCCAACAGGTCCCAGATGTGCTCAATGGGATTGAGATCCGGGCTCTTCCCTGGCCATGGCAGAACACTGACATTCCTGTCTTGCAGGACATCACGCACAGATCGAGCAGTATGACTGGGGGCATTGTCATGCTGGAGGGTCATGACAGGATGAGCCTGCAGGAAGGGTACCACATGAGGGAGGAGGATGTCTTCCCTGTAATGCACAGCGTTCAGATAGCCTGCAATGACAACAAGCTCAGTCCGATGATGCTGTGACACACTGCCCCCAGACCATGACGGACCCTCCACCTCCAAATCGATCCTACTCCAGAGTACAGGCCTCGGTGTAATGCTCATTCCTTCAACGATAAACGCGAATCCGACCATCACCCCTGGTGAGACAAAACCGTGACTCATCAGTGAAGAGCACTTTTTGACAGTCCTGTCTGGTCCAGCGACGGTGGGTTTGTGGCCATAGGCGATATTGTTGCCGGTGATGTCTGGTGAGGACCTACCTTACAACAGGCCTACAAGCCCTCAGTCCAGCCTCTCTCAGCCTATTGAGGACAGTCTGAACACTGATGGAGGGATTGTGTGTTCCTGGTGTAACTCGGGCAGTTGTTGTTGCCATCCTGTACTTGTCCCGAATGTGTGATGTTCGGATGTACCGATCCTGTGCAGGTGTTGTTACACGTGGTCTGCCACTGCCAGGACGATCAGCTGTCCGTCCAGTCTCCCTGTAGCGCTGTCTTAGGCATCTCACAGTACGAACATTGCAATTTATTGCCCTGGTCACATCTGCAGTCTTCATGCCTCCTTGCAGCATGCCTAAGGCACGTTCACGCAGATGAGCAGGGACCCTGGGCATCTTTCTTTTGGTGTTTTTCAGAGTCAGTAGAAAGGCCTCTTTAGTGTCCTAAGTTTTCATAACTGTCACCTTAATTGCCTACCGTCTGGAAGCTGTTAGTGTCTTAACGACTGTTCCACAGGTGCATGTTCATTAATTGTTTATGGTTCATTGAACAAGCATGGCAAACAGTGTTAAAACCCTTTACAATGAAGATCTGTGAAGTTATTTGGATTTTTACGAATTATCTTTGAAAGACAGGGTCCTGAAAATGGGACGTTTCTTTTTTTGCTGAGGTTATTCGGTGTGATACTACCGTTTGCAATCACAGCAGTAAGATTTGTGACCTGTTGCCACAAGAAAAGGGCAACGAATGTAGCACAAATACCATTATAAATACAACCTGTGTTTATCTGCTTATATATTTTCCCTTTCATACTTCAACTATTTGCACATTATTACAACACTGTACATAGCCAATAATATAACATTTTAAATGTTGTGTGTAATGTTTACTGTTAATTTTCTATTGTTTATTTCCCTTGTTTATTTCCTGTCTATTTCACTTGCTTTGGCAATATAAACATGTTTCCCATGCCAATAAAGCCCTTTGAATTGAATTGAGAGAGATTGTGTCAGGGTTATGAACAATTAAATGTTATGTTTGTAGGGAACACAGAAAGGGGGAAGAGAGATTAGGAGAGAGAGATGAGAGAGATGAGGAGAGAGAGAAGAGATAGAGAGAAGAGGAGGGAGAGAAGAGAGAGAGAAGAGAGAGAGAAGATACATAGAAGAGATGAGGAGAGAGAATATATAGAGAGGAGAGAGAGAAGATAGAGAGAGGAGAGATGAGGATAGTGTGGGTTAACTGAGTAAGCAAAATAATTTGAGAAGGAAACTAGAGCTGTGGTGGTTATGAAATTTCATCAGCCGGTGATTGACAAGAAAATAACTATTATTTTCATGGTAATTGACCGTCAATTAACATGAACACATTTAGCATCTCCTGGCTTCCACACATAGCCTACATGCCCCTGATGCAGACCTTCAGAACATCTACATTTTAATAATAAATCCATGTAATATAGCCTACACCATCACAATAAATCCATTATTTATTTTAGACAGGTCTAAAGAAAAATGATATTAAGAAAATGTAGTCTATTTCAGATTAACAGAATAGCCTACTCCTTATGTTAGGTCCCGATCTGGCTATACAAAATATCTGTGGGCTACACTAGTTCATTTAAAATATATATATATATATATATATATTTATATATATATATTTCACCTTTATTTAGGTAGGCTAGTTGAAAACAAGTTCTCATTTACAACTGCGACCTGGCCAAAATAAAGCAAAGCAGTGCGACACAAACAACACAGAGTTACACATGGAATAAACAAACATACAGGCAATAATACAATAGAAAAAGTCTATATACAGTGTGTGCAAATGAGGTAGGACAAGGGGGGTAAGGCAAAAAATAGGCCAATTGTATTGAAATAATTACAAAATAGCAATTAACCACTGGAGTGGTAGATGTGCAGAAGATGAGTGTGCAAGTAGAGATACTGGGGAGCAAAATAAATAACAGTATGGGGATGAGGTAGTTGGATGGGCTGTTTACAGATGGGCTATGTACAGGTGCAGTGATCTGTGAGCTGCTCTGACAGCTGGTGTTTAAAGTTAGTGAGGGAAATATAAGTCTCCAGCTCCAACGATTTTTGCAATTCATTCCAGTCATTGACAGCAGAGAACTGGAAGGAAAGGCGCGGCTGAAGGAGGAATTGGCTTTGGGGGTGACCAGTGAAATATAACTGCTGGGGCGCGTGCTACAGGTGGGTGCTGCTATAGTGACCAGGGAGCTGAGATAAGGCAGGGCTTTACCTAGCAAAGACTTATAGATGACCTGGAGCCAGTGGGTTTGGCGACGAATATGAAACGAGGGCCAGCCAACGAGAGCATACAGATCGCAGTGGTGGGTAGTAAATGGGGCTTTGGTGACAAAACGGATGGCACTGTGATAGACTGCATCCAATTTGCTGAGTAGAGTGTTGGAAGCTATTTTGTAAATTAAATCGCCGAAGTCAAGGATTGGTAAGATAGTCAGTTTTACGAGAGTATGTTTGGCGGTGTGAGTAAGGGATGCTTTGTTGCGAAATAGGAAGGTGATTCTAGATTTAATTTTGGATTGGAGATGTTTAATATGAGTCTGGAAGAAGAGTTTACAGTCTAGCCAGACACCTAGGTATTTGTAGTTGTCCACACATTCTAAGTCAGAACCGTCCAGAGTAGTGATGCTGGACGGGCGGGCATGTGTGTGCAGCGATATGTTGAAGAACATGCATTTTGTTTTACTTGCATTTAAGAGCAGTTGGAGGCCATGGAAGGAGAGATGTATGGCATTGAAGCTCGTCTGGAGGTTAGTTAACACAGTGTCCAAAGAAGGGCCAGAAGTATACAGAATGGTGTTGTTTGCGTAAAGGTGGATCAGAGAATCACCAGCAGCAAGAGTGACATCATTGATGTATACAGAGAAGAGAGTTGGCCCGAGGATTAAACCCTGTGGAACTCCAAAAAAGACTGCCAGAGGTCTGGACAACAGGGCCCTCCGATTTGAAACACTGAACTCTGTCTGAGAAGTAGTTGGTGAACCAGGCGAGGCAGTCATTTGAGAAACCAAGGCTGTTGAGTCTGCCGCTAAGAATGTGGTGATTGACAGAGTCAAAAGCCTTGGCCAGGTCGATGAATACAGCTGCACAGTATTTTCTCTTATCGAAGGCGGTTATGATATCGTTTAGGACCTTGAGTTTGGCTGAGGTGCACCGATGACCAGCTCGGAAACCAGATTGCATAGCGGATAAGGTACGGTGGGATTCAAATTGGTCGGTGATCTGTTTGTTAACTTGGCTTTCGAAGACCTTAGAAAGGCTGGGTAGTAGAGATATAGGTCTGTAGCAGTTTGGGTCTAGAGTGCCTCCCCTTTTAAAGAGGGGGATGACCGGGGGAGGGGGATGACCAGCTTTCCAATCTTTGGTGATCTCAGATGATACGAAAGAGAGGTTGAACAGGCTAGTAATAGGGGTTGCAACAATTTCGGAGAATAATTTTTAGAAAGAGAGGGTCCAGATTGTCTAGACTGGCTGACTTTGTAGGGATCCAGATTTTGCAGCGCTTTCAGAACATCTGGATTTGGGTGAAGGATAAATGGGGGAGGCTTGGGAAAGTTGCTGTGGGGGGTGCAGGGCTGTTGACCGGGGTAGGGGTAGCCAGGTGGAAAGCATGGCCAGCCATAGAAAAATGCTTATTGAAATTCTCAATTATCGTTGATTTATCGGGGGTGACTGTGTTTCCTAGCCTCGGTGCAGTGGGCAGCTGGGAGGAGGTGCTCTTACAGGACTTTACAGTGTCCCAGAACTTTCTCACAGGCTACAAGGGAAGACAGACACATTCAGGGTCGCAACTACACGCGTAGAGGTGCATATTGAAGATTTTTGGAAGAACTGTCCACATTTACTTTTCGTCAACCAACAAGATGAGTAAGCCTAACGAACAGCAAAAGCACTAGCCTATGTCAATCTACTATCCCCCATAGTACAAAAGTTTGCCTATTTTATTTTGTGCAAGAAATAAATATTCCAAACATAGTCTGGGACAGTTGTGGGATGCGATAGATGTCAGTGTCCTGTGTATAGGTGGCAGGGAAGTCAGGCGCAGGAGAAACAAACTGAGTGTAATGTAATAAGTATTTAATAACAAATAAACAAAACATACTCCAAACACTAAATGTAACAATAAATAAAGTGGGTACGAGGACCCGTCGCGGACCAATACTAAAACCAACACAACACTGAATAACAAACAATCTCTGACAAAGACATGAGGGGAAACAGAGGGTTAAATACACAACAGGTAATGAATGAGATTGAAACCAGGTGTGTAGGAAGACAAGACAAGACAAAACCAATGGAAAATGAAAAATGGATCAATGATGGCCAGAAGACCAATGACGTGGACCGCCGAGCACCGCCCAAACAAGGAGAGGCTTCGACTTCGGTAGAAGTCGTGACAGTAGATCTCAAATGAATACAATCACTAGCATCAAAACAACTTTTTTATGCAGTTTGGCTGACGCAACAGATCAGAATGTATAGCTTTACAATGTTGATAAACTATTAGGCTATTTCTTCACATTATAAGTGCAGCAATGCACACACAGGCTATAAGAGTGAATGTTCCATTAGTGGAAAACACCATTTACAAAAGTGACCGCAAATGCGATTATGCATGTAATGCTTTTATTATGAAGGTGCATTTTTATGGTGAAAATGATCTTCTCCAAACTTGAAACTCACTCGCTGCTAATGTATACCAGTTAGGCTCTACACCCCTTGTAAAACTGATTAATGTGCTTCATTTTAAGAAGTTATTTGGCCACTTTAGTTGTCATACAAACATTATCAAAACATGTATACCTATGAGCTAGGCTACATGAGGTGTGCGACTATGATTCGGAAAAGTTGCAAAAAAAGGCATAGTTTCTTATGCTGGGCATCATTCACAAGTGATAATATAGAATTCACAAGCGATAGGCTAATATTGTCACCCATACGACTATTCATGATTTAATCTTGTCTTTACATATACTAAAAAATATTTGTGTGAAATTTGTTTTGATTTAGAATGGACCATTATCATGCATCTGTATCAAAACAGGGGCAGGGGAAAAAATACATGTCATCTCTGCACTTAAATAGCGAATGGAGGATGCTTCTCCTGTGGTTAATTTTCATGCCAGCCAGGTAGACTATACGGTAGACTATACTCCTGTTGTAAAGATAAGCAATGTGCTTAATATTAGGAAAGTTGAGAAATAAATATATTAGGCCTAGCCTACAGAAAGCTGATGAGATCCTCCTCTTTTTAATAGAGGCCATCACTCTTTTTTTTATCACGCAATTGCATAGCCTATAGAAAAGTTTATCAACATGAGCTCATGAAGTGTTTGATTAGATTTTCGATTACATTTGCATTGATGTCAGAGTGATTAGAGGGACAATAGAATGTTGAGTACCAGGCAGTTCATGAGTTTGGTAGGCAGCTAATGACCATCAGCAGCATCAGAGTTTGGAAAAGCCTAATTACCGTGACTAAATGGTCACTTGGAATTTGACTAACTTCAAGACTCGTGACCGCCGGTGTGGCGATAATATGGTCACTGCAATAGCCCTAAGTGAGACAGAGATATTGTGATATAGGAGTGAGAGAGGGGCAATTGTGATAATGGAGTGAGAGAGGGTGGATTGTGATGTAGGAGTTAGATGGGGGGATTGTGATATAAGAGTGAAAGATGGAGGGATTGTAATGTAGTAGTGAGAGGGAGAATAATGTGATATAGGTGTGAGAGTTGGGGGATTGCGATATATGAGTGAGAGAGGGGGGATTGCGATATAGGACTGAGAGAGGGGGATTGTGATATAGGAGTGAGAGAGGGGGATTGCGATATAGGAGTGAGAGAGGGGGATTGTGATATACTGTAGGAGTGAGAGGGGGGTTGTAATATAGAAATGAGAGAGGGGTGATTGTGACATAGGAGGGAAAGAGGGGGGATTGTGATATAGGAGTGAGAGGGGGGATTGTGATATAGGAGTGAGAGGAGGCTTGTGATATAGCAGTGAGAGAGGGGATTGTTATATAGGAGTGAGAGGGGGGATTGTGAGAGAATAATATATATAGATACTGGGAGAGAGAAAGGAAAAGGAATGAGAGATTGAAGGAGAGAGGGAGAGTGAAAGAGGAGAGAGACAAGGAGAGAGGGAGAGTGAAAGAGGAGAGATTGAAGGAGAGAGGGAGAGTGACAGAGGTGAGAGAAATAGTGAAAGAGGAGAGAGGGATAGTGAAAGAGGGGAGAGAGAAGGAGAGAGGGATAGTGAAAGAGGAGAGAGAGAAGGAGAGAGGAATAGTGAAAGAGGAGAGAGAGAAGGAGAGAGGAACAGTGAAAGAGGAGAGAGGGATAGTGAAAGAGGAGAGAGGGATAGTGAAAGAGGAGAGAGAGAAGGAGAGAGGAACAGTAAAAGAGGAGAGAGGGATAGTGAAAGAGGAGAGAGAGAAGGAGAGAGGAAGAGTGAAAGAGGAGAGATGGATAGTGAAAGAGGAGAGAGAGAAGGAGAGAGGAACAGTGAAAGAGGAGAGAGGGATAGTGAAAGAGGAGAGAGAGAAGGAGAGAGGAATAGTGAAAGAGGGGAGAGAGGAACAGTGAAAGAGGAGAGAGGGATAGTGAAAGAGGAGAGAGGGATAGTGAAAGAGGAGAGAGAGAAGGAGAGAGGAAGAGTGAAAGAGGAGAGAGGGATAGTGAAAGAGGAGAGAGAGAAGGAGAGAGGAATAGTGAAAGAGGGGAGAGAGGAACAGTGAAAGAGGAGAGAGGGAGAGTGAAAGAGGAGAGAGGGATAGTGAAAGAGGAGAGAGAGAAGGAGAGAGGGATAGTAAAAGAGGAGAGAGACAAGGAGAGAGGGAGAGTGAAAGAGGAGAGAGGGATAGTGAAAGAGGAGAGAGAGAAGGAGAGAGGAACAGTGAAAGAGGAGAGATGGATAGTGAAAGAGGAGAGAGAGAAGGAGAGAGGAACAGTGAAAGAGGAGAGAGGGATAGTGAAAGAGGAGAGAGAGAAGAGGAGAGGAACAGTGAAAGAGGAGAGAGGGATAGTGAAAGAGGAGAGAGAGAAGGAGAGAGGAATAGTGAAAGAGGGGAGAGAGGAACAGTGAAAGAGGAGAGAGGGATAGTGAAAGAGGAGAGAGGGATAGTGAAAGAGGAGAGAGAGAGAGAAGGGAGAGAGAGAGGGATAGTGAAAGAGGAGAGAGAGAAGGAGAGAGGAACAGTGAAAGAGGAGAGAGGGATAGTGAAAGAGGAGAGAGAGAAGGAGAGAGGGATAGTGAAAGAGGAGAGAGAGTAGGAGAGAGGGAGAGTGAACGAGGAGAGAGGGGGGTGAAAGAGGAGAGAGGAGTAGTGAAAGATGATAGAGAGAAAGAGAGATGGATAGTGAAAGAGGAGAGAGAGGAGAGAGGAGAGAGGGAGAGTGAAAGAGGAGAGAGACAAGGAGTGAGGGATAGTGAAAGAGGAGAGGGAGGAGAGAGGAATAGTGAAAGAGGAGAGAGAGGAGAGAGGGAGAGAAGGAGAGAGGGAGAGTGAAAGAGGAGAGGGTGAAAGAGCAGAGAGAAGGAGAAAGGGAGAGTGAAAGAGGAGAGAGAAGGAGAGAGGGAGAGTGAAAGATGAGAGAGTGAAAGAGCAGAGAGAGAAGGAGAGAGGGAGAGTGAAAGAGTAGAGATGGAAGGAGAGAGGGAGAGTGAAAGAGGAGAGAGAAGGAGAGAGGGATAGTGAATGAGTAGAGAGAGAAGGAGAGAGGGATAGTGAAAGAGGAGAGGGAGAAGGAGAGTGGGATAGTGAAAGAGGTGAGAGAGAAGGAGAGAGATATAGTGAAAGAGGAGAGAGGGAGAGTGGAAGAGCACAGAGTGAAGGAGAGAGGGAGAGTGAAAGAGCAGAGAGAAAAGGAGAGAGGGAGAGTGAAAGAGCAGAGAGAGAAGGAGAGAGGAACAGTGAAAGAGGAGAGAGGGATAGTGAAAGAGGAGAGAGAGAAGAGGAGAGGAACAGTGAAAGAGGAGAGAGAAAAGGAGAGAGGAACAGTGAAAGAGGAGAGAGGGATAGTGAAAGAGGAGAGAGAGAAGGAGAGAGGGATAGTGAAAGAGGAGAGAGAGTAGGAGAGAGGGAGAGTGAAAGGGGAGAGAGAGTAGGAGAGAGGGAGAGTGAAAGAGGAGAGAGGGGGGGTGAAAGAGGAGAGAGAAGTAGTGAAAGATGATAGAGAGAAAGAGAGAGGGATAGTGAAAGAGGAGAGAGAGAAGGAGAGAGGAAAAGTGAAAGAGGAGAGAGGGATAGTGAAAGAGGAGAGAGGGATCGTGAAAGAGAAGAGAGAGAAGGAGAGAGGAACAGTGAAAGAGGAGAGAGAGAAGAAAAGAGGGATAGTGAAAGAGGAGAGAGTAGGAGAGAGGGAGAGTGAAAGAGGAGAGAGGGATAGTGAAAGAGGAGAGGAGTAGTGAAAGATGATAGAGAGAAAGAGAGAGAGATAGTGAAAGAGGAGAGAGAGAAGGAGAGAGGGAGAGTGAAAGAGGAGAGAGACAAGGAGAGAGGGAGAGGGAAAGAGGAGAGAGACTAGGAGAGAGGGATAGTGAAAGAGGAGAGGGAGGAGATAGGAATAGTGAAAGAGGAGAGAGAGGAGAGAGGGAGAGAATGAGAGAGGGAGAGTGAAAGAGCAGAGAGAGAAGGAGAGAGGGAGAGTGAAAGAGTAGAGATGGAAGGAGAGAGGGAGAGTGAAAGAGGAGAGAGAAGGAGAGATGGAGAGTGAATGAGTAGAGAGAGAAGGAGAGCGGGATAGTGAAAGAGGAGAGGGAGAAGGAGAGTGGGATAGTGAAAGAGGCGAGAGAGAAGGACAGAGATATAGTGAAAGAGGAGAGAGGGAGAGTGAAAGAGCACAGAGTGAAGGAGAGAGGGAGAGTGAAAGAGCAGAGAGAAAAGGAGAGAGGGAGAGTGAAAGAGCAGAGAGAGATGGAGAGAGGGAGAGTGAAAGAGCAGCGAGAGAAGGAGAGAGGGAGAGTGAAAGAGCAGAGATAGTGGGTAGGATGTGGTGCTCCTGAATTAGAATTGACTGGTTGATTAAACAGACTTGAACAGCAAGGCTGCTCACCCAGGACTGGGAACAGACAGATAAAGGCTCGGCCTCTCTCTCTCTCTCTCTCTCTCTCTCTCTCTCTCTCCCCCCTCTCTCTCTCTCTCTAATTGGCCACACCTGATGAGTGCTTGTTTCCTTTGAAATTGGATCTGTTTGAATAGACTAAGAAGAACAGCTTTGTATGTATAAAAGAACATGGCATGCTAGCTCCATCCTGGTGGCACAGGTCCATGGAAAGAGAATAGAAAATTATACGTTCAAGTCTCACTTGCCGTTTCACAATAAAACATGCATGTGTTTGCATGATTAACGCCTAAGGAAATGAATTTCCATTTGTCCTATCTGTGCTTGGAGTGAAAACAAGTTAACCCAAAATAAGCTAGCAGTGTAATTAAAAGTCAAATTGAAATATTCAGTGAATGTTTTAAGGAAGTTATTCAAAAACCAACAAATAACCTATAATTTCTGTTTTCAGAGCGTTAATAAAACCTACAAGGAAAACTTTCTCATAACCTTGCAACCTAAAAATGTACATTTTCAATTCCATCTCACTTCCGTTTTACCAGGCCAGAAATGTATGGCTTAGTTCCCAGAACCAATGGGAAACCTTAAGTTCCCACAACTTCCAAGGAGCCAAATCTGTTAGCTGGATGGTATTCAAAGGAAAGTTTGGAATTGAGAAATGCACCTCAGTTTCCTTCCCACCACACGCTGTTGCTGTCTCTTAGTTTGTATCTGAGTATTTTATGGTGTCCTGTCTTTACTATCATTAAAGAAGACTGAAGACTTTTAGTTTTTATCAAAGATTCTCGGTAATTACTATTACGTGATTAATCATGTAACTGTAATTAACTAGGAAGTCGGGGCACCAAGGAAAATATTCCGAATACAAAGTTATAATTTCCTAATATAACTTTTCAGATATTTTATATCTGATCAATTAGTCTTCGAATTAATGAATTATTTACTTTACCTCACATTAGTCTCATTCCAAACGTCCTAAATTGTTGGTTATCTGCACGAACCCAGTCTTCACTATGAGTCATCCATACATCAATTGTCTTAAATCATTTCTTTACTAACTATGTAATTCACAGAAATGCACAAACAAACAAAGTAAAAATGGTAACAAGAAATGATAGGGGAATGTGCCCTAGTGGGCTGAACCGGAATGGCGGCTTGTTGTACAAAAGGGAAGTGGGGGTCGACTGAGAAGACAACGCACAGTTGATAATTATAACAATAGAAATGCTAATACGTTCACTCATTCGGGAACGATTGCAATCAATATATTTACAGTATTTACAACAGCGGGACCGCTACTCAGTGTGTCATCTTGATCGCTGTTGAAAAGTTTGTTTCTGTTGGAGAGTTTCCGTCCTCTCTCTCTCTCTCTCTCTCTCTCTCTCGCTCTCTCTGTCGTGGTTAGAGGGGATAGTTCAAAGTGACATTCCTTCATGTTGTTGTAGAATGGATGTATCGGCGGTTGTCGTTCTTCACGTTCAATGATACCAAATTCCTAGCTGCAGACTAGTAATTAATATCAAAGACTTGTTCTTATTCTGTCGGTATCGATAGTCTAAGAGTTTAACCACGTGGTATGGTTAAAAGATTCAGCAGTGGTCTGCAACCTTTGTCCTCTAGTAATGGAGAAAAACATGGTCTAGTGAGAATTTCTCAAAGTTGGGGTTTTATTCAGGAGTTGCAAAAAAGGGCCTGTCCCAGGATGCCAGACCATAACTGTGCTCATGGGCGGTCCTCTGATTTAGTTAAACTCCAAAGGGATTTGGAGTTTCCTTCATTAAACAGTCCAAAATCACATTACACAATTTTACAAACAGTATCATCCTCACTCATTAATCTTATACAACAATTAGATGTAAACCTCATATCTGAGGCTATTATATAAACAGCGTTATGGTAATGTGGCCGTACCGTCTCCCATGAGCCTCACCAAAATGTAACAAATGGACCAGTTCGTAGCTGGATTCTTCACCAATCTTTTATACCTTCTCGGGAACATAAATGTTGTTCGGACCTCAAGTTCTGTGAGGTGGAAGGAAATCCTTTGTTCTCTATGAAACTTCACTATGTCTCTATACTGTGTGGCCATGAGGCAGGGTCTTCCCTAGGAATTTACGACCTATATGACCACAGCAGCCTGGTTGTAGGAGCAGAGAGAGGGGGATGGTGCTCGCTGTACCCAAAGAGGGCAACGTCATAACAATGGTTGTGTTTGCTCTAAACAGTCCTCAACAGCTCTGTTAACCATTGTCACCCCTTCTCTCCCCCTCTCATCTCTCTCACTTCCTCTCATCTCTCTCTCCTCCTCGCCCCTCTCATATCTCCCCCTCTCATCTCTCTCACCTTTCATCTCTCTCTCCTCCTGTCACCCCACATCCCCCTCTCTCCCCCGTCACTCTCCCCTCACCGTCCTCTCACCCACTGGTCCCTCTCTCATCTCTCTCCTCCTCCCACTTCTCATCCTCCTCTCATCTCTCATTTCCCTCACGGGAAGAAAATAATTTTCCGCGGGGATTGAAGTCAGATGGGTTTCTTCCTGCTCGAAAGCAGAGTGAGAGAGCCAAGGCCACCTTTTTATTTTTTAAATAAGATGTAAAACTCAACGCCACAAACTGACAAATATCAGGAAAATGATTGCCATGCCGTCTCTCTCAATTTCAGAAAGCGAGCGAGAGAAATAGACAAAGAGAAAGAGAGTGAGGGATGGAGATAGAGATAAGAGAGAGAGAGAGAACATTCCTTGACAGGTATATGTGGCCTGTGATATCTGTATTTAAATGCACAGTAGAGAGTCATAGACATGACAAACTACTTAATAACCAACAGAAAAACATGCATATATCTCCCGTTCAAGTATTCCCTTAAACCTCTTCAAAAACATGCCTCCTTTAACTTTGAGTGTATCACTTGTGTAAATTTGAGATGCAAACAGATAATATCATATTTATGTCTGCATAATGGTGGTGTGTTTCGGGACTAAACCAGGATTCAACCACCGGTGTAGCATGTGTTGTGGGTCAGGGAGTGCTCGTGTTGACATCACACGGCAGGCGTAGCTCAAACACAACCCATTAGTGAGATAATTGAGGCCTGGCCACTAGCTTGTCTTGTTATCAGAGGTACTCTAATGAGTTATCTAAGGGGTTCAGCTGTACAGAGGCCTTTTGGCTTTGAAGTTGTTTTTAGGTTGTTAGGTTGTTATTCCTGGGAGTGAGGATGAGCTCCTCCACGCCATCCTTCTTTGATCAGGTTGTAGTCACAACAGTTTGCTGTTGTTTTGTTGTTGGTGGGTTTCTTTTTCAATTCTGTTCCTCTCCTCTCCTCTCCTCTCCTCTCCTCTCCTCTCCTCTCCTCTCCTCTCCTCTCCTCTCCTCTCCGGAGAATAGCTGAGTAAGCCCCCCCACCCCACACCCACAGTCCTCCCTATTTCCCCGTTTCATAGCTCTCTCTCTCTCCCTCTCCCTCTCCCCTTTTCTTTATTCCTCTCTCTCTGTCCCCGGTGGGTGGATTTGTGTCGTAAGCGTAGCGTGAAATGACAAAACGCTCGGAACGCTCAGAGCCAATGTGTGTCTTTGATCTTCGTCACCTTGGACGCCAGCCACCTGTGTCTTGCAGCTATGGCGACAATGTTGCCGTGGAGATGGATGTGAGCGCAGACAGGGCTATACGACTTGCTTGCCCGGAGTTCTGATGAGGCAGGCCCAGAAGGGTCACACTACAGAAACTCTACCTACGTTAAAATCTCCAACTCTTTCCCTATGATTCTTACTCCTCTAAATGCAATATGGGATTTCTGAATGTTGGAATGGATTACAACTATCATATGGTTTAAATCCTGGAGCGCTTGGGGGTCTTATAACTGTTATAAGCCACATGCACGCGCTCACACACACACACACACACACACACTTTCTCTTCTCTTTTTTCACCTCCTCACTCCTTCTCTCCTCGCTCCTCTGTTTTATGATCACTGGCATTGACAGAAATGCTCATGGTGAGGACAGCCATTTGTCGAAGCACTGCGTTGTTAGGTTGTGAGGGTGAGTTTATTTTGCTGTATCTCTGTGTCTGAATGATTGAAAGATATCTCCTAGTATTGAGTAGACTCTGTTCCTTTCAATCCATATTCTCTGTTGTCTGATTACGGGAGTACATTCTGATCTTACTGGTCTTGTTAGAATGTGTATTTGTACCGCTGTTAATGGTAGGTCGTAATTGCCCACACACTGGTTGAATCAACGTTGTTTCCACATCATTCCAATGAAATGGCGTTGAACCAATGTGGAATAGACGTTGAATTGACGTGGGTGTCGCCCTGTTATTTAGTTATTCATTTTGTCCCTTCTCTCTCCCGGTAGCTCTGGACGCCACTAAACATCCATGTGTGAAGGTGCGCTGCCCTCCTCACAGGGTGTGTGTCAGCCACGACTACCAGACAGCCATCTGCACCAACACCAACCACAAGCAGCCTACACACAGGTAAGAGAAAAACAAGAGTTACAACTTGATTGTCTTTCTTTCGTTAGCGTCGTTATGGCCTTGATAATGTATAGAATTTAGTTACTTACAGCAGCCCCTGCCTGGTATTAGCCATCACCCACCTGGCTGTTTAGTGCAAATCACTATGTGGCAATAGCCTTTCTCTATGTCCATTAAAGTCCATTACTGCTCTTATCGACAAAGGCCAGAGACCCCACTGAGATGGAGTTTGATTGACAGAGAGAAGAAGGGAAGGGGAGGGGGAAGAGGGGGAGGAAGAGAGGAGTGCATAGAATGACATGTAGGATCTCTGTGGGGAAAGGAGGAGGAGGAGCAGGGAGAGAAGGAGGAGGGGGGGAAGAAGGAGAGAAGTGGGAGGAGGAGGGAGAGCAGGAGGAGGAGGAGGAGAAGGAGGGAGAGGAGGAGGAGGAGGAGAGAGAGAGAGCAGGAGGAGGAGAAGAGAGAGCAGCAGGAGGAGGAGGAGGGAGAGGAGGGGGAGGAGGAGGAGAAGGTGGGAGAGGAGGAGGAGGAGAGAGAGAGGAGGGGGAGGAGAGGGGAGGCGTGGGCCGCCCTCGATGCTCTCCTCTTCAGTTTAATACAAACAAATATCAATTATGCAATGGCCGTTAAGTGGGAATAAGTGCTTGTTGCTCATAATTACTGACGCCCTGTGGATATACAAACACAAACAGAGCTGTGGCTGAGCCAATGCAGTGAGACATCACTGGAGGGCTCCCAACACATCTACTGTGGCTGAGCCAATGCAGTGAGACATCACTGGAGGGCTCCCAACACATCTACTGTGGCTGAGCCAATGCAGTGAGACATCACTGGAGGGCTCCCAACACATCTACTGTGGCTGAGCCAATGCAGTGAGACATCACTGGAGGGCTCCCAACACATCTACTGTGGCTGAGCCAATGCAGTGAGACATCACTGGAGGGCTCCCAACACATCTACTGTGGCTGAGCCAATGCAGTGAGACATCACTGGAGGGCTCCCAACACATCTACTGTGGCTGAGCCAATGCAGTGAGACATCACTGGAGGGCTCCCAACACATCTACTGTGGCTGAGCCAATGCAGTGAGACATCACTGGAGGGCTCCCAACACATCTACTGTGGCTGAGCCAATGCAGTGAGACATCACTGGAGGGCTCCCAACACATCTACTGTGGCTGAGCCAATGCAGTGAGACATCACTGGAGGGCTCCCAACACATCTACTGTGGCTGAGCCAATGCAGTGAGACATCACTGGAGGGCTCCCAACACATCTACTGTGGCTGAGCCAATGCAGTGAGACATCACTGGAGGGCTCCCAACACATCTACTGTGGCTGAGCCAATGCAGTGAGACATCACTGGAGGGCTCCCAACACATCTACTGTGGCTGAGCCAATGCAGTGAGACATCACTGGAGGGCTCCCAACACATCTACTGTGGCTGAGCCAATGCAGTGAGACATCACTGGAGGGCTCCCAACACATCTACTGTGGCTGAGCCAATGCAGTGAGACATCACTGGAGGGCTCCCAACACATCTACTGTGGCTGAGCCAATGCAGTGAGACATCACTGGAGGGCTCCCAACACATCTACTGTGGCTGAGCCAATGCAGTGAGACATCACTGGAGGGCTCCCAACACATCTACTGTGGCTGAGCCAATGCAGTGAGACATCACTGGAGGGCTCCCAACACATCTACTGTGGCTGAGCCAATGCAGTGAGACATCACTGGAGGGCTCCCAACACATCTACTGTGGCTGAGCCAATGCAGTGAGACATCACTGGAGGGCTCCCAACACATCTACTGTGGCTGAGCCAATGCAGTGAGACATCACTGGAGGGCTCCCAACACATCTACTGTGGCTGAGCCAATGCAGTGAGACATCACTGGAGGGCTCCCAACACATCTACTGTGGCTGAGCCAATGCAGTGAGACATCACTGGAGGGCTCCCAACACATCTACTGTGGCTGAGCCAATGCAGTGAGACATCACTGGAGGGCTCCCAACACATCTACTGTGGCTGAGCCAATGCAGTGAGACATCACTGGAGGGCTCCCAACACATCTACTGTGGCTGAGCCAATGCAGTGAGACATCACTGGAGGGCTCCCAACACATCTACTGTGGCTGAGCCAATGCAGTGAGACATCACTGGAGGGCTCCCAACACATCTACTGTGGCTGAGCCAATGCAGTGAGACATCACTGGAGGGCTCCCAACACATCTACTGTGGCTGAGCCAATGCAGTGAGACATCACTGGAGGGCTCCCAACACATCTACTGTGGCTGAGCCAATGCAGTGAGACATCACTGGAGGGCTCCCAACACATCTACTGTGGCTGAGCCAATGCAGTGAGACATCACTGGAGGGCTCCCAACACATCTACTGTGGCTGAGCCAATGCAGTGAGACATCACTGGAGGGCTCCCAACACATCTACTGTGGCTGAGCCAATGCAGTGAGACATCACTGGAGGGCTCCCAACACAGGGCTCCCAACACATCTACTGTGGCTGAGCCAATGCAGTGAGACATCACTGGAGGGCTCCCAACACATCTACTGTGGCTGAGCCAATGCAGTGAGACATCACTGGAGGGCTCCCAACACATCTACTGTGGCTGAGCCAATGCAGTGAGACATCACTGGAGGGCTCCCAACACATCTACTGTGGCTGAGCCAATGCAGTGAGACATCACTGGAGGGCTCCCAACACATCTACTGTGGCTGAGCCAATGCAGTGAGACATCACTGGAGGGCTCCCAACACATCTACTGTGGCTGAGCCAATGCAGTGAGACATCACTGGAGGGCTCCCAACACATCTACTGTGGCTGAGCCAATGCAGTGAGACATCACTGGAGGGCTCCCAACACATCTACTGTGGCTGAGCCAATGCAGTGAGACATCACTGGAGGGCTCCCAACACATCTACTGTGGCTGAGCCAATGCAGTGAGACATCACTGGAGGGCTCCCAACACATCTACTGTGGCTGAGCCAATGCAGTGAGACATCACTGGAGGGCTCCCAACACATCTACTGTGGCTGAGCCAATGCAGTGAGACATCACTGGAGGGCTCCCAACACATCTACTGTGGCTGAGCCAATGCAGTGAGACATCACTGGAGGGCTCCCAACACATCTACTGTGGCTGAGCCAATGCAGTGAGACATCACTGGAGGGCTCCCAACACATCTACTGTGGCTGAGCCAATGCAGTGAGACATCACTGGAGGGCTCCCAACACATCTACTGTGGCTGAGCCAATGCAGTGAGACATCACTGGAGGGCTCCCAACACATCTACTGTGGCTGAGCCAATGCAGTGAGACATCACTGGAGGGCTCCCAACACATCTACTGTGGCTGAGCCAATGCAGTGAGACATCACTGGAGGGCTCCCAACACATCTACTGTGGCTGAGCCAATGCAGTGAGACATCACTGGAGGGCTCCCAACACATCTACTGTGGCTGAGCCAATGCAGTGAGACATCACTGGAGGGCTCCCAACACATCTACTGTGGCTGAGCCAATGCAGTGAGACATCACTGGAGGGCTCCCAACACATCTACTGTGGCTGAGCCAATGCAGTGAGACATCACTGGAGGGCTCCCAACACATCTACTGTGGCTGAGCCAATGCAGTGAGACATCACTGGAGGGCTCCCAACACATCTACTGTGGCTGAGCCAATGCAGTGAGACATCACTGGAGGGCTCCCAACACATCTACTGTGGCTGAGCCAATGCAGTGAGACATCACTGGAGGGCTCCCAACACATCTACTGTGGCTGAGCCAATGCAGTGAGACATCACTGGAGGGCTCCCAACACATCTACTGTGGCTGAGCCAATGCAGTGAGACATCACTGGAGGGCTCCCAACACATCTACTGTGGCTGAGCCAATGCAGTGAGACATCACTGGAGGGCTCCCAACACATCTACTGTGGCTGAGCCAATGCAGTGAGACATCACTGGAGGGCTCCCAACACATCTACTGTGGCTGAGCCAATGCAGTGAGACATCACTGGAGGGCTCCCAACACATCTACTGTGGCTGAGCCAATGCAGTGAGACATCACTGGAGGGCTCCCAACACATCTACTGTGGCTGAGCCAATGCAGTGAGACATCACTGGAGGGCTCCCAACACATCTACTGTGGCTGAGCCAATGCAGTGAGACATCACTGGAGGGCTCCCAACACATCTACTGTGGCTGAGCCAATGCAGTGAGACATCACTGGAGGGCTCCCAACACACTGTGGCTGACTGTGGCTGAGCCAATGCAGTGAGACATCACTGGAGGGCTCCCAACACATCTACTGTGGCTGAGCCAATGCAGTGAGACATCACTGGAGGGCTCCCAACACATCTACTGTGGCTGAGCCAATGCAGTGAGACATCACTGGAGGGCTCCCAACACATCTACTGTGGCTGAGCCAATGCAGTGAGACATCACTGGAGGGCTCCCAACACATCTACTGTGGCTACTGTTCTGCTGATCCAGTTATCAACACAGAATATATCAGGAACAGAACCCGCCACACACTGTCTGGTACTCTGGTTAGCTCAGTAGCCCACTTTATCGAGGGCTTTATCATGGCGCCTGCAGGGGGATATTTGGGAACTCATTTAAGTCATAAGGTGAAATGATGGGATGGACACTGGTTCATGTACAGTATGTCTACCAGGTGGGACTTATACAAGTACTTTTCCCTTTACCAAATCTTCATTTCCACTGTGTGTGTGTGTGTGTGTGTGTGTGTGTGTGTGTGTGTGTGTGTGTGTGTGTGTGTGTGTGTGTGTGTGTGTGTGTGTGTGTGTGTGTGTGTGTGTGTGTGTACAGTCATGGGCCAAATGTTTTGAGAATGACACAAATATGAATTTTCACAAAGTCTGCTGCCTCAGTTTGTGTGATGGCAATTTGCATATACTCCAGAATGTTATGAAGAGTGATCAGATGAATTGCAATTAATTGCAATGTCCCTCTTTGCCATGCAAATGAACTGAATCCCCACAAAACATTAACAATGCATTTAAGCCCTGGCACAAAAGGACCAGCTGACATTATGTCAGTGATTCTCTCATTAACACAGGTGTGAGTGTTGACGAGGACAAGGCTGGAGATCACTCTGTCATGCTGATTGAGTTCTGATAACAGACTGGAAGCTTCAAAAGGAGGGTGGTGATTGGAATCATTGTTCTTCCTCTGCAACCATGGTTACTTGCAAGGAAACATGTGCCGTCACCATTGCTTTGCACAAAAAGGGCTTCACAGGCAAGGATATTGCTGCCAGTAAGATTGCACCTAAATCAACCATTTATCGCATCATCAAGAACTTCAAGGAGAGCGGTTCAATTGTTGTGAAGAAGGCTTCAGGGCGCCCAAGAAAGTCCAGCAAGCGCCAGGACCGTCTCCTAAAATTCATTCAGCTGCGGGATCGGGGCACCACCAGTACAGAGCTTGCTCAGGAATTGCAGCAGGCAGGTGTGAGTGCATCTGCACGCACAGTGAGGTGAAGACTTTTGGAGGATGGCCTGGTGTCAAGAAGGGCAGCAAAGAAGCCACTTCTCTCCAGGAAAAACATCAGGGACAGACTGATATTCTGCAAAAGGTACAGGGATAGGACTGCTGAGGACTGGGGTAAAGTCATTTTCTCTGATGAATCCCCTTTCCGATTGTTTGGGGCATCCGGAAAAAAGCATGGTGAGAGCTACCATCAGTCCTGTGTCATGCCAACAGTAAAGCATCCTGAGACCATTCATGTGTGGGGTTGCTTCTCAGCCAAGGGAGTGGGCTCACTCACAATTTTGCCTAAGAACACAGCCATGAATAAAGAATGATACCAACACATCCTCCGAGAGCAACTTCTCCCAACCATCCAGGAACAGTTTGGTGACGAACAATGCCTTTTCCAGCATGATGGAGCACCTTGCCATAAGGCAAAAGTGATAACTAAGTGGCTCGGGGAACAAAACACGGATATTTTGGGTCCATGGCCAGGAAACTGCCCAGACCTTAATCCCATTGAGAACTTGTGGTCAATCCTCAAGAGGCAGGTGGACAAACAAAACACCACAAATTCTGACAAACTCCAAGCATTGATTATGCAATAATAGGCTGCCATCAGTCAGGATGTGGCCCAGAAGTTAATAGACAGCATGCCAGGGCAGATTGCAGAGGTCTTGAAAAAGAAGGGTCAACAATGCAAATATTGACTCTCTGCATCAACTTCATGTAATTGTCAATAAAAGCCTTTGACACTTATGAAATGCTTGTAATTATACTTCAGTATTCCATAGTAACATCTGACAAAAATATCTAAAGACACTGAGGCAGCAAACTTTGGAAATTAATATTTGTGTCATTCTCAAAACTTTTGGGCACGACTGTATGTGTGTGTGTGTGTGTGTGTGTGTGTGTGTGTGTGTGTGTGTGTGTGTGTGTGTGTGTGTGTGTGTGTGTGTGTGTGTGTGTGTGTGTGTGTGTGTGTGTGTGTGTGTGTGAAATGTGTCAAGTGAAACGACTTTAGGGGCTAATGTGACCGCTCACAGGAGAGAGGGAGAGGTGATGTCTGGGTCTAACAGCACACAGCTGAACCTGAGGAGGGGAGATGCACCTGGAGCACTTAAGAGGAAGGCTAATGAAGACAGACAGATGGACAGAGAGATACAAAGATAGAGGGAGGGGAAGAAGGAGAGTGGGATGCTGTGTGTTATTCCGTTCTGTCTGTCTCTGTCTCTCTCTCGCTCTGTCTCTCCCTCCAACCCTGTGCTCTGTCAGTCCGAATTATATCTGACGGGTTCACAGCAGGGTATCCAGGTGTGGTCTGTTAGCCTAATGCACCCCACTCACAGACACACTCCATCCCATCACAGCCCGACACTTAACACACTAGAGACCACAAGCATGACCATACACATGGGTGATAGACACACAGCTATCTGACAGTGATCCCTCCCTCCTTCGCCATGCGTAAGGTGTTATCCACCCAGGCATAGATACCCTGACTAGATAAAGCACACACTTGAACACACACGCACGCACACACGCACGCACACACACACACACACACACACACACACACACACACACACACACACACACACACACACACACACACACACACACACACACACACACACACACACATGATACCACACACTCACACACACACACACATTTCCGCTCTCCTGGGCTTTCAGGAGCAGCTGCGAGGAGGAGAGGAGGGAGGAGGAGCAGTGGGGGACATCTTAAGGAGATGCTAATCAGTCTCATCAACGTTTCATATTCAACCGTATTATCAGACATAATTGCTTTTTTATTCACTAGTGAGTGTTGGCAGCGAGTGGCATGTCTAATCTGTTATTATAGTGTTTGTTTCACAACAGATGGATAATTATAGACATCAAGGTGGTGTCTGCCTGCCGCACTGCGCTGCCGCTAACCTGAATGGGAATGTACCCGTCTGACAGCCAGAGATGTGTGACAGAATCTGTGGAAGACCCAGCTCTGTTCATTCTCAGTCAGTGTATGTACATTCCCCATACAGCCCAGTGGTCAGATTGATTTCTGCGAAGGCTTGTATTCTATATCTCACACCTCAGTGTTATTGTAGACAAAAAGGTGATGCTTCGTCAGACAGAGCAGACCACTTAACTGGTCTGATTGCTGGGGGATTTGATCCAATGTAATTACCCTCCTTATAGAAAAGGCCCATGCGGACCAGGCCTCCATGACTCTGGTCTACACTGACAAGCAGCATCTATCCACCTGGAGTGAGGCTGAGTCATGGATGTGCCGCACCTCGGTGTGAGACTTGAAATAGTAACGGTCGCCTTCGGGCGCCATCTTGGCACCAAGACAATTCAATTGGAGTGATCAGCCATGTTCTTGTTAAATATTGTTATGGACCATTTGGAACCTGGAGGTGAGTTGGTTCTGTATCTACAGAATGGCTGAAGAAGAGAGTGGAGTGTAAAGCAAGTGTCATACAAAGCAATGGAAGTTGCCCAGCTTTGATTGGGCTCAATATAATTCCTTGCAATTCCAACTCAAATCAAATTAAATGTTGTTTGTCACATGTGCCGTATACATCAGGTGTTAGACCTTACAGTGAAATGCTTACTTACAAGCCCTTAACCAACAATGCAGTTTTAAGAAAATAACGAAAGAAAAAAAAGTTACAAAAAAGTAAGAGATAAGAAAAACAAATAATTAAAGAGCAGCAGTAAATAACAATAGCGGGGCTATATACAGGGGGTACCGGTACACAGTCAATGTGTCAATGTGCGGGGCACCGGTGTCGAGGTATTTGAGATAATTATGTAAATGCAGGTAGGGTTGTCAAAGTGGCTATGCATAGATAATAACAGAGAGTAGCAGCAGCATGGGGTAGGGGGGGGTGCAAATAGTCTGGGCAGCCATTTGATTAGCTGTTCAGGAGTCTTATGGCTTGGGGGTAGAAACTGTTTAGAAGCCTCTTGGACCTAGACTTGGCGCTCCGGTACCGCTTGCCGTGTGGTAGAAGAGAGAACCGTCTATGACTAGGGTGGCTGGAGTCTTTGATGAATTTTAGGGCCTTCCTCTGACACCGCCTGGTATAAAGGTCCTGGATGGCACGAAGCTTGGCCCCAGTGATGTACTGGGCCGTACGCTCTACCCTCTGTAGTGCCTTGTGGTCGGAGGCCAAGCAGTTGCCATACCAGGCAGTGACGCAACCCGTCAGGATGCTCTCGATGGTGCAACTGTAAAACCTTTTGAGGATCTGAGGACCCATGTCAAATATTTTCAGTCGCATGAGGGGGAATAGGTTTTGTTGTGCCCTCTTCACGACTGTCTTGGTGTGCTTGGACCATGTTAGTTTGTTGTTGATGTGGACACCAAGTACTTGAAGCTCTCAATCTGCTCCACTACAGCCCCGTCAATGGGAATGGGGGCATGCTCAGTCCTCTTTTTCCTGTAGTCCACAATAATCTCCTTTGTCTTGATCACATTGAGGGAGAGGTTGTTGTCCTGGCATCACATGGCAAGGTCTCTGACCTCCTCCCTATAGGCTGTCTCGTTGTTGTCGGTGATCAGGCCTACCACCGTTGTGTCATCAGCAAACTTAATGATGGTGTTGGAGTCGTGTGCAGGTCGTGTGGAGGCTGTGCAGTCATGAGTGAAGAGAGAGTACAGGAGGGGACTGAGCACTCACTCCCGAGTGGCCCCCGTGTGGAGGATCAGCGTGGCGGATGTGTGGTTACCCACCCTTACCACCCGGGGGCGGCCTGTCAGGAAGTCCAGGATCCAGTTGCAGAGGGAGGTGTTTAGTCCCAGGGTTCTTAGCTTAGTGATGAGCTTTGAGCGTACTATGGTGTTGAACACTGAGCTGTAGTCAATGAATAGCATTCTCACATAAGTGTTCCTTTTGTCCAGGTGGGAAAGGGCAGTGTGGAGTGCAATAGAGATTGCGTCATCTGTGGATCTGTTGGTGCGGTATGCAAATTGGAGTGGGTCTAGGGTTTCTGGGATAATTGTGTTGATGTGAGCCATGACCAGCCTTTCAAAGCATTTCATGGCTACAGATGTAAGTGCTACGGGTCGGTAGTCATTTAGGCAGGTTACCTTAGTGTTCTTGGGCACAGGGACTATTTGACTGCTACACTGTGCAATTTGAATGCAATTTGTAAGCAATTAAAATTGTACAGTTTGATTAACTCAACAATCATATCTGGTAGCTTATTTCTGAGTAAGTATAGAGCTATATCCGTGTGTGTCACTCACTGTCTCTCTCTCGCTCTGTTTCTCTCTCTCTCTCTCTCTCTCTCTCTCTCTCTCTCTCTCTCTCTCTCTTTATCTCTCACACAGTGTGAAACCGAGGAAAGGAAGCTTGGCCTACAAGCACTATGCAGGAGCAGGGGCCCATGGGAAGTGTAGGCCATGCCCTGTCATCCACCCCAGCCCTGTGTGTGGATCTGATGGACACACCTACTCCTCTAAGGTGAGAGACATACCCCCCCCCCGACCCCATCTTGCTCTCTCCCTCGTTCTCTCTTTCTTGTATTCCTCTTGTTTGGCTGTTCGTAGTTTTACGGTCATTTATAGTCATTCATCTACTAATGTCCTGTGGGAAGATTCTGAGTGTGGACCGAGAGAATCTGCCAGGACTGAATGGGATGTGTAAGCTCTGAGCAGCATTAGTTCCGGTTTTCCGGTTTTCGTCACTGGATATTTGGAAGTATCAGGATTGGGCGAAGGCGGTGCTTAACTGCAACACCTCAAGTGATTCGCTCATGCTCCCACAATGATCGGAAGGGGAGGTATGTTTATACTTTGTAGAATGTAGCAGTCTGACAATGACAATCTTTGCAGCATCTTTAAAGTTATAACATGAATGACAGCAAGGTCAATTGTTAGCTCAGCCAGAATTACTCAAGCATGGGAGAAAACTATTCACCCTTCACCACCCTCCATCTCCTCAGCCAGCCTCCCTACCCCGCTTCTCTCCTTGTCACACACCCGCATGCATGCACACACACATACACAAAGAGACCGCTTTGGAATGGCGATGTTCCGTAAATGAGCATGGCAGCCATGATGGATGATGCAGAGGATGAACTGTGTCCACCGGCTATATTTGATTCCACAGACCTTCGTCTGGAGAAAAACACCCTCTCCCTCTTCTCCTCTCTTCTCCACTATTATCCTCTCTTCTCCTCCTCCTCTCTTCTCCACTAGTATCCTCTCTTCTCCTCCTCCTCTCTTCTCCACTATTATCCTCTCTTCTCCTTCTCCTCTCTTCTCCACTATTATCCTCTCTTCTCCTCCTCCTCTCTTCTCCACTATTATCCTCTCTTCTCCTTCTCCTCTCTTCTCCACTATTATCCTCTCTTCTCCTTCTCCTCTCTTCTCCACTATTATCCTCTCTTCTCCTCCTCCTCTCTTCTCCACTATTATCCTCTCTTCTCTTCCTCCTCTCTTCTCCACTATTATCCTCTCTTCTCCTTCTCCTCTCTTCTCCACTATTATCCTCTCTTCTCCTTCTCCTCTCTTCTCCACTATTATCCTCTCTTCTCCTCCTCCTCTCTTCTCCACTATTATCCTCTCTTCTCCTCCTCCTCTCTTCTCCACTATTATCCTCTCTTCTCTTCCTCCTCTCTTCTCCACTATTATCCTCTCTTCTCCTCCTCCTCTCTTCTCCACTATTATCCTCTCTTCTCCAATCTTCTCCACTATTATCCTCTCTTCTCCTCTCTTGTCCTCTCTTCTCCACTATTATCCTCTCTTCTCCTCTCTTCTCCACTATTATCCTCTCTTCTCCTCTCTTCTCCACTATTATCCTCTCTTCTCCTCTCTTCTCCTCTCTTCTCTTCTCCCCTCTTCTCCTTTCTTCTCCTCTCTTCTCCACTATTATCCTCTCTTCTCTTCCTCCTCTCTTCTCCACTATTATCCTCTCTTCTCCTCCTCCTCTCTTCTCCACTATTATCCTCTCTTCTCCAATCTTCTCCACTATTATCCTCTCTTCTCCTCTCTTGTCCTCTCTTCTCCACTATTATCCTCTCTTCTCCTCTCTTCTCCACTATTATCCTCTCTTCTCCTCTCTTCTCCACTATTATCCTCTCTTCTCCTCTCTTCTCCTCTCTTCTCTTCTCCCCTCTTCTCCTTTCTTCTCCTCTCTTCTCCACTATTATCCTCTCTTCTCCTCTCTTCTCTCTTCTCCCCTATTATCCTCTCTTCTCCTCTCTTCTCTCTTCTCCACTATTATCCTCTCCTCCTCTCTTCTCCTCTCTTCTCCTTTCTTCTCCTCTCTTTTCCTCTCCCCTCTTCTCCTTTCTTCTCCTCTCTTCTCCTCTCTTCTCCTCTCTTCTCTCTTCTCCACTATTATCCTCTCTTCTCCCCTCTTCTCCTTTCTTCTCCTCTCTTTTCCTCTCTTCTCCTCTATTCTCCTCTCTTCTCCTCCCTATCCCGTCCACTCCTTAACTTTCTTTCACCCTCTCAATGATCCATCCCTCGCTCCCCTACCATTCCACCTCACCCCCTCTGTCACACTTTAATAGCTAAACACTCTGCTGTAACCACACACACACACACACACACACACACACACACACACACACACACACACACACACACACACACACACACACATACAGGCATGCAAATTCCCACCCACCCACACGCAATCTAATCTGGCCTTTGTTTCCACTAAGAAGGAATGACTTGAGCCTCGGCCATATAGCTTCACAGAGATCAATCTGTGCTCTTCTCATGGGGATTCTGTTGTTAACACACACACACACACACACACACACACACACACACACACACACACACACACACACACACACACACACACACACACACACACACACACACACACACACACACACACACACACACACCTTCTATCCCTCCCCCACTCCCCTTTGCCTGGTCCACTCCAGAAGTAGAGAGGGGGATTGGGCTGTCACTCTCCATCAGAGAGAGAAGGAGGAGAGGAGCAAATGGGTGGCAGGGGTCTCCCGCTCTCCTCTCTTCTCTCCTTCCCCTGCTCCCTCTGGCTCCCTCTGGCTGGTCTGGATAAATGTGTGGCCTCAGCTGGTAGAGTGATGTCGTCCTTACTGAGACCAATATAGTGGTTACGCCTGGGCTAAGAATCCAGTCCTTATAGTGTGGTGCTCTTATAGAGTGTGTGGAACGATGTTGGATTCTCACATGCATACGTGTATACGCACACACACACACATAACACACACACACACACACTCCAGATCCTATTATCAGAATGATGCTTTTATCTCTAGAGAGACTGTAGCCTGCAGAGTAAAGCCCATTACATTGCTCCTCTCTTCTGGCTCATTCCACTTCTCTCCAAACTCTCTTTCTAAACTCTCTCTCTCTCTCTCTCTCTCTCTCTCTCTCTCTCTCTCTCTCTCTCTCTCTCTCTCTCTGCTCACCTGCCCCTCTCTCTCTCTGTCTCTCTCTCTCTCTCTCTCTCTCTGTGTCTCTCTCTCTCTTTCTGCTCATCCCCCTCTTTCTCTCAAAACTCTCAGAATGAGTAGTGTTTCAGTCTGAACCGCTCAGCCCCCTCAACTCACTGTGGAACAATAATGGACTCACTCTCTTTTTCTCTTCCTCTGTTTCTCCCTATCATTATAGTCTTCCTCCGTTTCTCCCTATCATTATAGTCTTCCTCTGTTTCTCCCTATCATTATAGTCTTCCTCTGTTTCTCCCTATCATTATAGTCTTGCTCTGTTTCTCCCTATCATTATAGTCTTCCTCTGTTTCTCCCTATCATTATAGTCTTCCTCTGTTTCTCCCTGTCATTATAGTCTTCCTCTGTTTCTCCCTATCATTATAGTCTTCCTCTGTTTCTCCCTGTCATTATAGTCTTCCTCTGTTTCTCCCTATCATTATAGTCTTCCTCTGTTTCTCCCTATCATTATAGTATTCCTCTGTTTCTCCCTGTCATTATAGTCTTCCTCTGTTTCTCCCTATCATTATAGTCTTCCTCTGTTTCTCCCTATCATTATAGTGTTTCTCCCTATCATTTTAGTCTTCCCCTGTCTTCCTTCCTTCCTTCCTTCCTTCCTTCCTTCCTTCCTTCCTTCCTTCCTTCCTTCCTTCCTTCCTTCCTTCCTTCCGTCCTTCCTTCCTTCCTTCCTTCTCCCTCTTCTGTTCTCTGTATTTGCCCCTCTACTTTTGCCTCTAGTTTCTTTCCTATATTTGTACATAATTAAAAACATATCAAAGCCATCCACAGACAGAGATTATTGGTGCTGACACCACCAGTGTCTCACTAGCCTGGAAATAGCAGTCAATTGAATTGGCTGGGGAATATTTCATCAGTTTCCTTTCCTCCCTCTCGACAGGTAATTCAATATGTATAGAAGGGGAGAGCGGCGTACCTTTGTCAACAAATTGGATTAAGCGACATTAGTGCTGCTATCTAAGAACTGTCAGGGAGAAAGTGATGGATTTAAATTGGAATGTGTGAAATTGAAAGTGTCAGCAAGAGAGTGGAGAGAGTCAGTGTGTGTGGTTGTGTGTGTGTTGCATTTGTACATGTGTGTTATGATGGAGGATAAATGCAATACATGAATATTGTACGTGTGAACGTGTTGTTTTTATATAGATACACTACCTTTCAAAAGTTTGGGGTCACTTAGAAATGTCCTTGTTTTTGAAAGAAAAGCACATTTTTTTTGTCCGTTAAAATAACATCAAATTGATCATAAATACAGTGTAGACATTGTTAATGTTGTAAATGACTATTGTTACTGGAAACAGCTGATTTTTAATGGAATATCTACATAGGCGTACAGAGGCCCATTATCAGCAACCATCACTCCTGTGTTCCAATGGCACGTTGTGTTAGCTAATCCAAGTTTATCATTTTAAAAGGCTAATTGATCATTAGAAAACACTTTTGTAATTATGCTAGCCCAGATGAAAACTGTTGTCCTGATTAAAGAAGCAATAAAACTGGCCTTTAGACTAGTTGAGTATCTGGAGCATCAGCATTTGTAAGTGACCCCAAACTTTTGAACGGTAGTGTGTATATTTTTAACTTGAAGGTGTGACTTATATACCACTCAACCAAGTCTGTTTATAACAATACGACGCGTGAACGTCTGATTGATGCAGTTCCACATGGTTGTGTTAATGGTATTCCCTCCACAATATAACACCCACTGTACTGACAGGACCCACTGTACTGACAGGACCCACTGTACTGACAGGACCCACTGTACTGACAGGACCCACTGTACTGACAGGACCCACTGCACTGACAGGACCCACTGTACTGACAGGATCCACTGCACTGACAGGACCCACTGCACTGACAGGACCCACTGTACTGACAGGACCCACTGCACTGACAGAACCCACTGTACTGACAGGACCCACTGTACTGACAGGACCCACTGCACTGACAGGACCCACTGTACTGACAGGACCCACTGCACTGACAGGACCCACTGTACTGACAGGACCCACTGCACTGACAGGACCCACTGCACTGACAGGACCCACTGTACTGACAGGACCCACTGCACTGACTGGACCGACTGCACTGACAGGACCCACTGTACTGACAGGACCCACTGTACTGACAGGACCCACTGTACTGACAGGACCCACTGTACTGACAGGACCCACTGCACTGACAGGACCCACTGTACTGACAGGACCCACTGTACTGACAGGACCCACTGTACTGACAGGACCCACTGTACTGACAGGACCCACTGCACTGACAGGACCCACTGCACTGACAGGACCCACTGTACTGACAGGACCCACTGAACTGACAGGACCCACTGCTCTGTTTACCCTCTGTCAAGGTTGTGACAGGACCCACTGCTCTGTTTACCCTCTGTCAAGGTTGTGACAGGATTGAGCAAACAATGTGGAGGGAAAAATAAGGGTTATTTATGATTTACATTTCAATAATAATGCATAAAGAGACAGAAACAAAGCCATTACAGAGCCTGTCCCAGATATGCATACAACAATTGGGATCAGGTCTCTTACCAAGCAGTATGCAAATGCTATCTAAATGTTTAATGCAGTACGTAGTCTATGGTGCCGTGCACAATGGCAGAAATGTAAGAAAATAAATGGTTTATGTCTAAATATGTAAAGACACCAAGAATGAGAAACATTCACACAATGTTGCTACATGTTCACGCTGTCCAGCTTATGTAATATCCTAACATGAAAGAGTTGAAAGGTCAGTAACTTTTTGACCTAATTAATGTAGGCCCAATAGGCACTGTGGTTAATGTGTTGTGTTTATATGCAGGCATTATAATCCCCACCTTGACAGATGGTAGACAGGCGGCAGGTAGCCTCGGGATTAAGAACATTGAGCTTGTAACCGAATGATTGCTAGTTCGAATCCCTGAGCCAACTAGCCGACTATGTGTAAACTCCATCTGTCCTCTTGAGCAAGGCACTTAACCCTAATTGCTCCTGGGTCACTGTTGTTAATCGCAGACCCTGGTCAGTGACCCCACTCTCTGAGGTTGTCTCAGGGGGAGTTGGGATATGCAAAAAATACATATTGTACACACTTGTACATGTGTTACATATGACAAATATAAATTCCAACCAAATTATTATTAAACAGTGCAGTGGGTCCTGTCAGCGCAGTGGGTCCTGTCAGCGCAGTGGGTCCTGTCAGAGCAGTGGGTCCTGTCAGAGCAGTGGGTCTTGTCAGTGCAGTGGGTCCTGTCAGTACAGTGGGTCCAGTCAGTGCAGTGGGTCCAGTCAGTGCAGTGGGTCCAGTCAGAACAGTGGGTCCAGTCAGTGCAGTGGGTCCAGTCAGTGCAGTCGGTCCTGTCAGCGCAGTGGGTCCTGTCAGTGCAGTGGGTCCTGTCAGTGCAGTGGGTCCAGTCAGTGCAGTGGGTCCTGTCAGTACAGTGGGTCCTGTCAGCGCAGTGGGTCCTGTCAGAGCAGTGGGTCCTGTCAGAACAGTGGGTCCAGTCAGTGCAGTGGGTCCAGTCAGTGCAGTCGGTCCTGTCAGCGCAGTGGGTCCTGTCAGTGCAGTGGGTCCTGTCAGTGCAGTGGGTCCAGTCAGTGCAGTGGGTCCTGTCAGTACAGTGGGTCCTGTCAGCGCAGTGGGTCCTGTCAGAGCAGTGGGTCCTGTCAGTGCAGTGGGTCCTGTCAGAACAGTGGGTCTTGTCAGTGCAGTGGGTCCTGTCAGTACAGTGGGTCCAGTCAGAACAGTGGGTCCAGTCAGTGCAGTGGGTCCAGTCAGAACAGTGGGTCCAGTCAGTGCAGTGGGTCCAGTCAGAACAGTGGGTCCAGTCAGTGCAGTGGGTCCAGTCAGAACAGTGGGTCCAGTCAGTGCAGTGGGTCCAGTCAGTGCAGTGGGTCCAGTCAGTGCAGTGGGTCCAGTCAGAACAGTGGGTCCAGTCAGTGCAGTCGGTCCTGTCAGTACAGTGGGTCCAGTCAGAACAGTGGGTCCAGTCAGTGCAGTGGGTCCAGTCAGAACAGTGGGTCCAGTCAGTGCAGTCGGTCCTGTCAGTTCAGTGGGTCCTGTCAGTGCAGTGGGTCCTGTCAGTACAGTGGGTCCAGTCAGAACAGTGGGTCCAGTCAGTGCAGTGGGTCCAGTCAGAACAGTGGGTCCAGTCAGTGCAGTGGGTCCAGTCAGTGCAGTGGGTCCAGTCAGTCCAGTCGGTCATGTCAGTGCAGTGGGTCCAGTCAGTGCAGTCGGTCCAGTCAGAACAGTGGGTCCAGTCAGTGCAGTCGGTCCTGTCAGTTCAGTGGGTCCTGTCAGTGCAGTGGGTCCTGTCAGTACAGTGGGTCCAGTCAGAACAGTGGGTCCAGTCAGTGCAGTGGGTCCAGTCAGAACAGTGGGTCCAGTCAGTGCAGTGGGTCCAGTCAGTGCAGTCGGTCCTGTCAGTCCAGTCGGTCATGTCAGTGCAGTGGGTCCAGTCAGTGCAGTCGGTCCAGTCAGAACAGTGGGTCCAGTCAGTGCAGTCGGTCCTGTCAGTTCAGTGGGTCCTGTCAGTGCAGTGGGTCCTGTCAGTACAGTGGGTCCAGTCAGAACAGTGGGTCCAGTCAGTGCAGTGGGTCCAGTCAGAACAGTGGGTCCAGTCAGTGCAGTCGGTCCTGTCAGTTCAGTGGGTCCTGTCAGTGCAGTGGGTCCTGTCAGTACAGTGGGTCCAGTCAGAACAGTGGGTCCAGTCAGAACAATGGGTCCAGTCAGTGCAGTCGGTCCTGTCAGTCCAGTCGGTCCTGTCAGTGCAGTGGGTCCAGTCAGTGCAGTCGGTCCTGTCAGTTCAGTGGGTCCTGTCAGAACAGTGGGTCCTGTCAGTACAGTGGGTCCTGTCAGTACAGTGGGTCCAGTCAGTGCAGTCGGTCCTGTCAGTTCAGTGGGTCCTGTCAGTGCAGTGGGTCCAGTCAGTGCAGTGGGTCCTGTCAGAACAGTGGGTCCTGTCAGTACAGTGGGTCCTGTCAGTACAGTGGGTCCAGTCAGTGCAGTGGGTCCTGTCAGAACAGTGGGTCCTGTCAGTACAGTGGGTCCTGTCAGTACAGTGGGTCCAGTCAGTGCAGTGGGTCCTGTCAGAACAGTGGGTCCTGTCAGTACAGTGGGTCCTGTCAGTACAGTGGGTCCAGTCAGTGCAGTCGGTCCTGTCAGTTCAGTGGGTCCTGTCAGAACAGTGGGTCCTGTCAGTGCAGTGGGTCCAGTCAGTACAGTCGGTCCTGTCAGTACAGTGGGTCCTGTCAGTACAGTGGGTCCTGTCAGTACAGTGGGTCCTGTCAGTACAGTGGGTCCTGTCAGTACAGTGGGTTCTGTCAGTGCAGTGGCTGTTATATTGTGGAGGGAATTCCATTAACACAACGTGTGGAACTGAATCAGACGTTCACGCGTCGTATTGTTATAAACATACTTGGTTGAACGATAAAAAATGCTAAATTAAATGACGCATTGACACGTTCAATGGTGTGTGTGTGTGTGTGTGTGTGTGTCTGTAACGGTTGTCGTCTGGAGATAGAGAGGACCAAAGCGCAGCGTGGTTAGTGTTCATCTTTTTAATGGAAAACTGAACACTTCAAAAACACAAAACAACAAAGTGAAAACCGAAACAGTTCTATCTGGTGCAGACACACAAAGACTGAAAATAACCACCCACAAAACACAAAGGAAAACAGGCTACCTAAATATGGTTCCCAATCAGAGACAAAGACTAACACCTGCCTCTGATTGAGAACCATATCAGGCCAAACAAGAAACCCAACCTAGAAACACAAAACATAGAATACCCACCCAACTCACGTCCTGACCAACTAAAACAAAGAAATAACACAAGAACTAGGGTCAGAACGTGACAGTGTGAGACACTTGCGTCTTTCCAGGCCCTCAGAGGCAAATTCTATTCAAATTTTACTTAAAATGTGATTATTCTTTGGTTTGACAAGAAAACCATCTTTCAAATCCATTTGAGGTTTGTTATTTTGCGTTTAAAAACAACTTTAATTTGTTCATTACCTGATTACTGTAATCTGTTGTCTGCAGTTGTATTGGGGGCTGTCCTTGAAATTGCTTCTCTCTAATACACAAGGCGAAGAGAACCAGCAGCATCTGTGTGAGTGTGTGTGTATGCGTATGCGTGTGTGTTTACATGACTTCTTAATGGCTACATCTGTTCATCAGAGCTGAATGTCCAATGGTGCCTCACGTGAGTCTTGCCTGCCTCATCTGCCTCTCTGAAGAAAGACTCCGCTACCCATGATTCTCTATGTGTTTTGTAGTGTACGCTGGAGTTCCAGGAGTGTAAGTCAGGGAAGAACATCGCTCTGAAGTGTGGAGGACCGTGTCCGTGTCTGCCTGACCTGGAACTGGTCAAACCACACAGCCACAAAACAGAGAAGAGCGGTGAGTCCCTAACCTCAACCCTAAACCTGTCTATGTGTCTGTGTGTCTGTGTCTGTGTGTCTGTGTGTCTGTCTGTCTGTCTGACTGTCTGTGTGTCTGTGTGTCTGTGTGTGTCTGTGTGTCTGACTGTGTGTGTGTCTGTCTGTCTGTCTGTGTCTGTCTGTCTGTCTGTCAGTTAGTGTCTTAGTCCATGTGAGTTTTTGAAACTGCAAAATAGAGAAGCTTTTCAGTTGTACACACCATCACATCCCAGTTACAGACAGTACACACACCCTTTAGTGACAGCGTATCATCGGGGTCCATACACACATCCCAGTTACAGACAGTACACACACCCTTTAGTGACAGCGTATCATCGGGGTCCATACACACATCCCAGTTACAGACAGTACACACACCCTTTAGTGACAGCATATCATCGGGGTCCATACACACATCCCAGTTACAGACAGTACACACACCCTTTAGTGACAGCATATCATCGGGGTCCATACACACATCCCAGTTACAGACAGTACACACACCCTTTAGTGACAGCGTATCATCGGGGTCCATACACACATCCCAGTTACAGACAGTACACACACCCTTTAGTGACAGCATATCATCGGGGTCCATACACACATCTCAGTTACAGACAGTACACACACCCTTTAGTGACAGCATATCATCGGGGTCCATACACACATCCCAGTTACAGACAGTACACACACCCTTTAGTGACAGCATATCATCGGGGTCCATACACACATCCCAGTTACAGACAGTACACACACCCTTTAGTGACAGCATATCATCGGGGTCCATACACACATCCCAGTTACAGACAGTACACACACCCTTTAGTCATAGCGTAGAATCTTGGTCCAGTGAAATAAGCGCTGGTGTTATGACGTTTGTTCTTGTTTGGTTTGACAACGCCTTATATCACTAACCAGCTCTCTCTCTCTTTGTGTGTGTGTGTGTGTGTGTGTGTGTGTGTGTGTGTGTGTGTGTGTGTGTGTGTGTGTGTGTGTGTGTGTGTGTGTGTGTGTGTGTGTGTGTGTGTGTGTGTGCGTGCGTGCGTGCGTGCGTGCGTGCGTGCGTGTGTGTGTGTGTGTGTGTGTTCTCCACTTATATAACTCTCAATGAAGTGAAAATCAAAACTATTGATATCCTGCAGGTATTTTGGCAGCACAAAGAGGCACTGTCATGAAACCAGTGTTGTAACTGTACTTCAAGTGAAGTCCTCAGCTCATGAGGTATTTCATTAAGGAAAGGATGATCTTTTATAAACACATACAAACATCAACTACATCAACCTGCCCAGACCCACTAATACACACCCCCATCTCCATCAGCTATATCAACCTGCCCAGACCCACTACTACACAACCCATCTCCATCAACTATATCAACCTTCCCAGACCCACTAATACACACCCCCATCTCCATCAACTACATCAACCTGCCCAGACCCACTAATACACACCCCCATCTCCATCAACTACATCAACCTGCCCAGACCCACTAATACACACCCCCATCTCCATCAACTACATCACCCTGCCCAGACCCACTACTACACAACCCATCTCCATCATCTACATCAACCTGCCCAGACCCACTACTACACACCCCCATCTCCATCAACTACATCAACCTGCCCAGACCCACTACTACACACCCCCATCTCCATCAACTACATCAACCTGCCCAGACCCACTAATACACACCCCCATCTCCATCAACTACATCACCCTGCCCAGACCCACTACTACACAACCCATCTCCATCAACTACATCAACCTGCCCAGACCCACTACTACACACCCCCATCTCCATCAACTACATCAACCTGCCCAGACCCACTAATACACACCCCCATCTCCATCAACTATATCAACCTGCCCAGACCCACTAATACACAACCCATCTCCATCAACTACATCAACCTGCCCAGACCCACTACTACACACCCCCATCTCCATCAACTATATCAACCTGCCCAGACCCACTAATACACACCCCCATCTCCATCAACTACATCACCCTGCCCAGACCCAATACTACACACCCCCATCTCCATCAACTACATCACCCTGCCCAGACCCACTACTACACACCCCCATCTCCATCAACTACATCAACCTGCCCAGACCCACTAATACACACCCCCATCTCCATCAACTATATCAACCTGCCCAGACCCACTAATACACAACCCATCTCCATCAACTACATCAACCTGCCCAGACCCACTAATACACACCCCCATCTCCATCAACTACATCACCCTGCCCAGACCCAATACTATACACCCCCATCTCGTGTGCCCGTGTCACACTCCGCCACATGGCCCCAAACTGCACCATTTTCTTATCTTTCCGTCGCCCACGCACTTTCAACATTTATATAATAAAGCGTTTGACTTTTCCATTGTATTAACACCGGAGGATTGGTGGATTTCCAGTTTTTAAGTATACATTTTTTAAAGATGATTGAGGAGAAAAATATCGTCCAACCTATCGGGTATGTCACTGCACCCTCATGTCCTGAAATATGTAGCAGTACAACTGGTTCTATTGTGTGTTGGATTGTGTGCATTCTGCATCGGCATCGGTGGATTTGTAATTATCTCTGCCCTCTTAAATGTGATATAAAAGTGAACACAGATATTCGGAGAAATACGGCCTGTCGTTATCCGAAACAGACCCAATGTGTTCATTATGAATTTATTCATAAGCTGTCTGTTAGTTTCCTCCTCATCAAATATGACCCTGACAAGATCTTTTAATTGGAAAGTGATTGTGTGTGCGTGAGCAGGGTTCATCTGAATATATCACAGAGATGGTGACAATCAAGTTAATGCAGTCAGCGTGCAATCATTGCACGGACGGACACATGCACACACGCACTACCACACACACACGTACACACACACACGTACACACACACACGTACACACACACAAGCACAACTCTGGAATGTAAAATAAGTCCGCAAAAAAGCTCTTCTGGTTTCCATTTCTTCCCCACATACCACCTCTCTCTCTCTCTTTCCTGTCCTCTGTCTCTCACTCTCTCTCTCTCTCTCTCTCTCTCTCTCTCTCTCTCTCTCTGTCACTCTGTCCCTCTTTCCCTCCATCTCTCTCTCTCTGGCAGCATCAGCCAGGGGAGTTAGGGAAGTATGGAGGGTGATGGAGTGAGTGAGTGTGTTTTATTGTTTGTCATGAAGATGGGATTTCAGGAGATGGATGGAGGGATTCAGTAAGAGAAAATACAATCTGAAGACAAACAGCAGGGAGAGGCATTCTCCTCCAGATGGAAAAGTGTGCTGAGGGATGGATAGAGTGTGTCTGTCGAGGGAGGGGAAACACAATCCTGGGGGAGGAGCTAAGAGTGGTGGGCTACGTAGGTCAGTCCTGGGGAGAATACAGTCATGTCTGTGTGTAGTTACTTTGCATGACATGCTTATAACTAAAGGCCTTTCCATAGAGTAAAGGGGGAGGACGGGAGGATATGAGGTAAGGAGGGAGGAATATAAATAATCTCCTGCTTGTGATGAGAAGTGCATTCCCTTTCCATCTCTTTATGTATACAGCTATACATGCAGACATGGACATGATTCTGTTTGTGTGTGAGGACTAGATGATTATTTTTGCGAGGGAGAGTGTTTACACATGTGTAAGCGTATGTTTGTGTTGCATGTTTACTTGTGCGCCTGTATTTGCATCTATAAACCGTGCGTGTGTGTGCGTAATATGTGTAAGTTTTAAGGGGTGCATTCCTCTCTCCCTCCTCCTCCCTGGCTCCTCCCTGGCTCTGATGCAGCAATGATGAGGCCATGAATATGGATGCCTTCTGACAGGATGTCTTCTATTTTTCATAAATGACAAAACTCTACCCTTCTCTAACTCTCTCCCTCTAACTAACTCTAACTCTCTCTGCCAGGGCCCAATTATGGCAATATTACTCTAGAATATTAATGTTCTGTTGAAGACCTTCTTTGGTTGGTGATAGAAGTACCCAGTCATCAGCATATAGCAGGAATTTCACCTCTGTGTCAAATAGTGTGAGTCATGGGGCTGGAGAATGGTCCAACATCCCTGCTAATTCATTGATATAAATGTTGAAAAGATTTGGACTCAAACTGCAGCCTTGTCTCACACCTCGACATTGTGAAAATAATTATGTTCTTTGGTTTTTGATTTTTATTGCACACTTGTTTTCTGTGTACATACATTTTATTAAGTCATACACCTTACCACCAAGCCCACTTTGGAGAATTTTGTAGAATAGCTCTTCGTGCCAAATAAATTCAAATGCTTTTTTAAAGTCAATAAAGCAAGCAAAGATTTTGCCCTCTTTTTTTTGGTGGACGTGTTTATTAATTAGTGTGTGTGAGGTGTATATATGGTCAGTAGTGTGATGGTGTTTATTAATTAGTGTGTGTGAGGTGTATATATGGTCAGTAGTGCGAAGGTTAGGGAGAAAGCCAATTTGCCATTTACTTATTAAGTTTTTTTCTTGACGAAAGGTTTGAATTCTTGAATTCAAAATGCTACAGAAAACCTTTACTGTTTACGCAAATTCCCCTGTAATTATTGGGGTCTGATTTGTCTCCACTTTTGTGGATAGGGGAGATGAGCCCCTGGTTCCAGACTTCAGGGAAGTAGCCAGAAGTTAAAACCATGTTGAACAATTTAAGCACAGCATTTTGCAACTCAGGTGTGCTGTTTTTCAGATTTTCATTTCTGATGTTGTCTAGACCACAAGCCTTCTTTGATTTAATAGATTTGAGCTTTTCATTTAGTTCTTGTTGGGTTATTGGGTAATCTAAAGGATTTTGGTCGTTTTTAAATGACTGATGTTACATTTTTCTTGAAATTCTAATTGGTTATGTTATAAGTCTTCTTGTGGGAGGTTTTTGTATAGATTATCAAAATAAGTTTTCCAAATTCCTACATCTTGTATGGCTAATTCTTGTGGCTTTGTTGTGCTTAAATTGTTCCACATGTCCCAGAACTGATTTTGGTCAATTGTGTTTTCAATTTCATCAAGTGTCTTGTTGGTATAATTCAATTTCTTGCATTTCAGTTTTTGTTTATACTGTTTCAAAGTATTCATATCATAGCTCTGGGTTGTTTTGCTGCTTATGTTTTTCGTTTGACATATACATTTCTACTATTGACTGTTACCATTAGAAACACGTTGATCTGACTGTGGTCTGACAATGGTGTCTGTGGTCTGACAGTGAATGCACTAATGGAGGAGGGGTCAATGTCAGTGATGGCATAATCGACTACACTTGTCCCAAGAGCTGAGCAGTAACTACACTGACATAAAGAGTCCCCTCTGATTCTACCATTAAGCATGTACAGGCCTAAGGCTCGACAGAGATGTACTCACTCCTTCCCATTTTTGTTCAGTATAGGCCCTGGATATTCCAAGAGCTGATAGTTAGTGATCTCATTTATAATAAGTGAAATTCACTGGTTTGAGTAAAGTACATTGAAAAAAATATATATATATATATATACACACATACATACACATACACACATGTACATTCGTATATACATAACTCTATACATACTCTCTCTCTCTCTCTCTCTCTCTCTCTCTCTCTCTCTCTCTCTCTCTCTCTCTCTCTCTCTCTCTCTCTCTCTCTCTCTCTCTCTCTCTCTCTCTTCAATTCAAGGGGCTTTATTGGCATGGGTAACGTGTTAACATTCCCAAAGCAAGTGAGGTAGATAATATACAAAAGTGAAATAAACAATCAAAATTATCAGTAAACATTACACATACAGAAGTTTCAAAACAATAAAGACATTACAAATGTCATATTATGTATATATACAGTGTTGTAACAATGTACAAATGGTTAAGCATAAATATGGGTTGTATTTACAATGTATTTACAATTTACAATGGTTGCCTGGTTGCCCTTTTCTTGTGGCAACAGGTCACAAATCTTGCTGCTTTGATGGCACACTGGAATTTCACCCAGTAGATAAGGGAGTTAATCAAAATTGGATTTGTTTTCGAATTCTTTGTGGATCTGTGTAATCTGAGGGAAATATGTCTCTCTAATATGGTCATGCATTGGGCAGGAGGTTAGGAAGTGCAGGTCAGTTTCCACCTCATTTTGTGGGCAGTGAGCACATAGCCTGTCTTCTCTTGAGAGCCATGTCTGCCTACGGCGGCCTTTCTCAATAGCAAGGCTATGGTCACTGAGTCTGTACATAGTCAAAGCTTTCCTTAAGTTTGGGTCAGTCACAGTGGTCAGGTATTCTGCCACTGTGTACTCTCTGTGTAGTGCCAAATAGCATTCTAGTTTGCTCTGTTTTTTTGTTGTGAACACAAACACAAACTTTCTTAGATTTTTGCATTCTTCATCAAACCATTTGTCATTGTTGTTCATTTTCTTCTGTTTTCTATTTGAGATTTTTAGATTTGATAGGGAAGCTGAGAGGTCAAACATACTGTTAAGATGTTCTACTGCCAAGTTTACACCTTCACTAATACAGTGGAACGTTTTACCCAGGAAATTGTCTAAAAGGGATTGAATTTGTTGTTGCCTAATTGTTTTTTGGTAGGTTTCCAAACTGCATTCCTTCCATCTACAGCATTTCTTAATGTTACTCAGTTCCTTTGGCTTTGATGCCTCATGATTGAGTATTGCTCTGTTCAAGGAGACTGTGATTTTGCTGTGGTCTGATAGGGGTGTCAGTGGGCTGTCTGTGAACGCTCTGAGAGACTCTGGGTTGAGGTCAGTGATAAAGTAGTTTACAGTACAACTGCCAAGAGATGAGCTATAGGTGTACCTACCATAGGAGTCCCCTCGAAGCCTACCATTGACTATGTACATACCCAGCGTGCGACAGAGCTGAAGGAGTTGTGACCCGTTTTTGTTGGTTATGTTGTCATAGTTGTGCCTAGGGGGGCATATGTGGGAGGGAATGCTGTCACCTGCAGACAGGTGTTTGTCCCTCTGTGTGCTGAGGGTGTCAGGTTCTTGTCCGGTTCTGGCATCTAGGTCACAACAGACTAATACATGTCCCTGGGCCTGGAAATGATTGACATCCCCCTCCATAATGGAGAAGCTGTCTTCATCAAAGTGGGGGGAATATAGTTAGCACACAGGAATACTTTTTTCTCTGTTAAGATCATTTCCTTTAGAATTTCTAGCCAAATGTAAATGTCCCTGTTTTGATTAATTGAGTTAGGTCTGCTCTGTACCAAATTACCAAATGAGTCCCTTCCCTGTTTCACACATGGTAGTTTGGTGGATGGGACTACCAACTCTCTGTAGCCTAGAGGGCAACCAGTGGGTCCGTCTCCTCTATAGCAGCTTACTTGCAGGATGACAATGTCTGTATTACCAATTTCTTTGTCCGGGTTCCTGCTCTTTAGGCCAAAGGCAGATGACCTCAGGCCTTGGATATTCCAGGATGATATAGTGAAGGCTTTGTGTTCCATAAAGTGTCCAATGTTGTTGGTCGTGTGGTTTGGCCTCAGGCCAGTAAGTGTGAGCAGAGCCTGCTGAGCATCTGGTACATGCCATTGGCTTGGGCTGGTGTAAGAGTGGGGATTGGGCCTGTTTGCCCGCTCACTACCTGGGTTTATGTGTGACTTCCATGTTGATGCCCTCTTTGCGGGGGTGGGATGCATGGGGTGGGCAGGAGGGGCATAGGTCTGATCTGAGGGGGCCTAAAATGGGGTGTGGGCATGGTGGACATGGTGGGGTGTTGATTGGTTGGGGTGGGGGTGTGGATGTGTCTGGGGGTGCTGTGGTCTGGATGTAAGTCCTCTTGGAGTGGGTCCTCTATGTGTAGGTCCAGGGGGTGGTCCCACAGGTCTGGGAGAGTGTCTCGCTGGTCTGGGTGGGGTGTCTATTGATCTGTTGCTCCTCTGTCTCTCTCTGTGTCTCTCTCTCTATGTCTCTCTCTCTGTCTCTCTCTGTCTCTGTGTCTCTGTCTCTCTCTGTGTCTCTGTCTCTCTCTGTCTCTCTCTCTGTCTCTCATGTTAATGTTCAGATGGCAGGGTATTAATTCACTGACTAAACACGTATAGTAGTGAGAGTTGTAGAGTTACAGACAATAGATGGAATAGTGTACAGTGTTTAAAAGCATGATCATGTTTGGGCCAGTAGTTTAAAATCCCAGCCCAGGGGGAAATTATGACGCTTGTCTCTGTCTTGTCATACACACACACACACACACACACACACACACACACACACACACACACACACACACACACACACACACACACACACACACACACACACACACACACACACACACACCCTTGACAGCCGTGAACACCGTAGCTATCCACTGCTGATACTTTTTTTCTATTAGGGTAGCTGACACACCACACACAGCACCCAGAGTTCAGCAGGCACAATGGAGACTAACAGGAGACAAAAGGAAAATTGGTTATAATTAATTAACGCTCTCTTGTTATCTCATTCTTCCCCCCTTCATTAGTCTGATGGAGGGAGCATAGCGTGGAGTGATACTCTGTGAGAAAAGCAGGAGGATTTTTTCAACAACTAGACTGCTGGCTAAATAAATAATCACCTTCTCTGTTCCATGGAACCCCAGCCCCACGAGGGGGGAAGACGGGGCTTAGCCACCTCAGTTTTAGTTTTATGTCCCTATATAAAAATTGCAAACATTTTCAAATGATTGAGTGATAGGTTGGCGTAAAATCTGTATCTCCGCTGCACTGAGTCAGGACAACGGACAGAGTTTGCCACAGTGTGTGTAGTGGGGCTATGGTAAGCCATTGGGGCAGTTAGTTGTGACTAGTCATAAAAACGTTTCTCATCTGTGGTAGGCTAAGTGGATAACGTGATAAGCCTCTGCCTGCAATATGTTATACGCTGGAAGACTTTTTAATGTCTGTCACTCACTCTACAAGTTCTTAAAGAAATCAACAGTGGCTGCCCTTTACACTGGAGAAACCGTAAAAAAGGCTGGATCAAAGGTGGACCGGACACCTGGCTACTGTGTCAGTGGTTGTTAAAAGTTGTGACAGCATTGTGAAGTTCCTCTGATATCGAATGCACGCGTTTGTACAACACAGAAGTAAGGCTCGAGGCTACAGGGCTGCTGAAGGTGGAGACGGCTTTAAGATTACAGCCACCGCGGTGCACAGAATCCTCAGTCTTCTCCCTCCTCCAATCAAATCACTTAGGCAAAAGCAACAGGTCTTGACAGTGGAGTCAAAGTGGTCCGCAGTGCGTTGGAGAACACTGAGAAGCTGAGGGGTGACAGTGAGTTAGGAGCCGTTTGTGCAGAGTGCAGTACTAGTGGCACTGACTCCCCACTGGCTCCAAGCACACGACCACTTTATGGAAGTACAAATCTCGTGGTGGAATGTAGGCCATCAGGACGGAGGAGAAGAGAGTTTAAAGTACTTTTCTTCAGCACGTTGGATGCTGTCTTTGGTGAAATGTCAGAATTATTCAGGAAACGCAACAGCCAACTGATGGAGGCCTTGTGTGCCCTGGCAACAGCCAGGTGAAACTCAGGAAACACAACAGCCAACTGATGGAGGCCTTGTGTGCCCTGGACCCAGAGAGACATGACTTTCTACAGGTGAAATGTCAGAATGATTCAGGAAACACAACAGCCAACTGGTGGAGGCCTTGTGTGCCCTTGACCCAGAGAGACATGACTTTCTACATGTGAAAAAGGTGAAACCATTCATCTTTTGTTTAATGCGTTTTTTTTTTACTGTAAATGTAACTAGCCTAAAGATACACTGAGTATACAGAACATTAGGAACACCTTCCTAATATTGAGTTGTATCCCACCATTTGCCATCAGAACAGCCTCAATTTGTCAGGGCATGGTGTTGAAAGCGTTCCATAGGGATGCTGGCCAATGTTGACTCCAATGCTTCCCACAGTTGTGTCAAGTTTGCTGGATGTCCTTTGGGTGGTGGGCCATTCTTGATACACAAAGGAAACTGTTGAGCGTGAAAAACCCAGCAGTGTTGCAGTTCTTGACACTCAAACCGGTGCGCCTGGCACCTACTACCATACCCCATTCAAAGACACAAATAATTTGTCTTGCCCATTCACGCTCTGAATGGCACACATACACAATCCATGTCTCAATTGTCTCAAGGCTTAAGCATCCTTATTTAACCTGTCTCCTCCCTTTCATCTACACTGATTGAAGTGGATTTAACAAGTGACATCAATAAGGGATCATAGCTTTCACCTGGATTCACCTGGTCAGTCTGTCATGGAAAGAGCAGGTGTTCCTAATGTTTTGTACAGTGTAGATTGTGTCATGCCTTAATCGATCTGATATGTTGTTAACCTGGCCTACTATCTGGTATCTCTGTTCTCATTTATTCATTTGCATTCACAGTTGTGTCGGTATTCTAAGCCAAACTGCTATTCAGTATTTTTGTTTGCATTCACAGTTGTGTCGGTATTCTAAGCCAAACTGCTATTCAGTATTTTTGTTTGCATTCGCAGTTGTGTCGATATTCTAAGCCAAACTGCTATTCAGTATTTTTGTTTGCATTCGCAGTTGTGTCGGTATTCTAAGCCAAACTGCTATTCAGTATTTTTGTTTGCATGCATAAATAACTAGGCTATTACTTTCAGAATTTAGTTTGTATTATTTTGGTGAGACAGCGGTCTGTACGGCCGCATTCACATAGGGTAATTCACCTATTACAAACAGCCTATCTATCTTGTAGCCTATATTCATTACCAAAATGGGCGCTGTCCATTGTGCAGATTTTTTAAAATTGTATTTAGTTATTTATTTCACCTTTATTTAACCAGGTAGGCCAGTTGAGAACAAGTTCTCATTTACAACGGTGACCTGGCCAAGATAAAGCAAAGCAGTGCGACAAAAGACAACAGAGTTACACATGGGATAAACAAACGTACAGTCAACAACACAATAGAAAAATCTATGTACAGTGTGTGCAAATGTAGTAAGGAGGTAAGGCAATTAATAGTCCAATAGTGGAGAAGTAATTACAATTTAGCAATTTACACTGGAGTGATATATGTGCAGATGAGGATGTGCAAGTAGAAATACTGGTGTGCAAAAAGCAGAAAAAACCAAAACAAATATGGGGATGAGGTAGGTAGTTGGTTGGATCGGCTATTTACAGATGGGCTGTGTACAGCTGCAGCTATCGGTAAGCTACTCTGACAGCTGACGCTTAAAGTTAGTGAGGGAATTATAAGTATCCAACTTCAGTGATTTTTGCAATTCGTTCCAGTCATTGGCAGCAGAGAACTGGAAGGAAAGGTGGCTTTGGGGATGACCAATGAAATATACCTGCTGGAGTGCGTGCTACGGGTGGGTGTTGCTATGGTGACCAGTGAGCTGAGATAAGGCGGAGCTTTACCTAGCAAAGACTTCTAGATGACCTGGAGCCAGTGGGTTTGGCGACAAATATTGAGCGAGGACCAGCCGACGAGAGCATACAGGTCGCAGTGGTAGGTAGTATATGGGGCTTTGGTGACAAAACAGATGGCACTGTGATAGACTGCATCCAGTTTGCTGAGTAGAGTGTTAGAGGCTATTTTGTAAATTACATCGCCGAAGTCAAGGATTGGTTGGATCGTCAGTTTTACGAGGGTATGTTTGGCAGCATGAGTGAAGGAGAATTTGTTGCGAAATAGGAAGCCGATAATAGATTTACCTGTCATGCTCTGACCATAGAGAGCCCTTGGGGTTCACTATGGTGCAATAGATCAGAGCGTGACTAAGGGGTGTTCTAGGCTTGAATTTCTATGTTGGTGTGAGTATGGTTCCCAATTGGAGATAGCTGATGACCGTTGCCTCTAATTGGGGATCATACTTAGTGTGGTCCTTTTCCCACCTGTGTTTGTGGGATATTGTTTTGTTTTGGTTTAGAGCTATGTGTGCTACGAACTGCACTTTCATTTATTCTTTGTTGTTTTTTGAAGGTTCACTTTAATCAATATGTGGAACTCTACTCACGCTGCGCCTTGGTCCGCTCATTATGCATACGACGACCGTGACATTACCTTTGGTTTGGAGATGCTTAATGTCAGTCTGTAAGGAGAGTTTACAGTCTAGCCAGACACCTAGGTATTTGTAGTTGTCCACATATTCTAAGTCAGAACCGTCCAGAGTAGTGATGCTAGACGGGCGGGGGCAACGATCGGTTGAAGAGCATGCATTTAGTTTTATTAGCATTTAAGAGCACTTGGAGACCACGGAAGGAGTGTTGTATGGTGTTGAAGCTCGTTTGGAGGTTTGTTAAAACAGTGTCCAAAGAAGGGCCAGATGTATACAGAATGGTGTCTTCTGCGTAGAGATGGATCAAAGAATCACCCGCAGCAACAGCGACATCATTGATATATACAGAGAAAAGAGCATTGAATGCCCGAGCATTGAACCCTGTGGCAGATGAGTGTGTCTGCCAGAGGTCCGGACAACAAGCCCTCCGATTTGACACGCTGAACTCTATCTGAGAAGTAGTTAGTGAACCAGGCGAGGCAGTCATTTGAGAAACAAAGGCTATTGAGTTTGCCAATGAGAATACGGAAATTGACAGAGCCGAAAGCCTTGGCCAGGTTGATGAAGACGGCTGCACAGTACTGTCTTTTATCGATGGCGGTTATGATATTGTTTAGGATACAGTGCAGCAGGGATAGGTTACAGATTTCACGCCAACCTGTCACTTCAAAAGCACTCAATGATCTTGGAGTCTCTGCATTTAAACTTTATGTTTGTGGTATAATGTGATATAAGCACAATTCAATATAATTCCAATGCAAGAACCCCCCCCAAAAAATGTGCCCACTCGCCGATTTCAACTGCCCCCTTAGTCACTTTGGCCCCTAATTGTGTGTGCTGAGAACCTTGCTGTGTGTGTGCTCGTGCGAGTGTGTGAGATAATAAATATCTGCGTAGGTTAAGGCAGATTTAAGATTTTTTTTATTGTTCTTATCATCCCTTATCATCCCCTCTCTCTCTCTCTTTATCGCACTTTCTCTATTTCTGTCCTCTCTCCTGATCTCGCTCTCTCCTTTAATATACCTTCTGAGGTGATGAGCTCTGAGTATGAGTGACGTGTCTCCAGAGGGCAGAAAGTTAACTTAGTTAAGCTCTGCCCACACACTGGCCACACTCTGCCCATCTCTCTGCCCACACTCTGCTCACACTCTGGCCACACTCTGCCCATCTCTCTGCCCATCTCTCTGCTCACTATCTCCCACCCACTCTCTTCTCCTGTACTGGGAATGGTAGGTAGGTAGGTAGGTAGGTAGGTAGGTAGTTAGGTAGGTAGGTAGGTAGGTAGGTAGGTAGGTAGGTAGGTAGGTAGGTAGGTAGGTAGGTCGGTCGGTCGATACTCTCCCTCCCATCCTTCTCTAATGTGAGTGAAGGGTAGGCCAATTAGGTGTGGTGGTAGTGTGGACGGGTTCTGGGTTTTCTCCCTGAGACTGTCAAACTCTCTGCAAGCTGGGCATCTCTGTGATACACACAATGACAACACCTGATTCTCTCTGGAAGTGTGTGTGCATCAGTCAAAGCTCTCTCTCGCTCTCTCTCTCTTTCTCTCTCTGCACAGCTATCCATCATTTCTCTCTCTCTCTCTCTGTCTCTCTCTGCACAGCTATCCATCATTTCTCTCTCTCTCTCTCTCTCTCTGCACAGCTATCCATCATTTCTCTGTTTTGGAACGAGACTGACTTTATGACCAAATCCTATTTACACTTTGTAGTCAATTTAGACACTAGCACAAATGTTTCTGACTAGTATTGATGCCACATGGGCTGTTTTCAACCAGATAAGTTGTTGCCTTCAGTTGTGCTTTATTAAGAGTCATGTCCCTCTCCCTGACCCTTTTGTTGTTGTTGTCGTTTTCAGGACCACCATGCGGACTGGTCTAAATTGCTTGTTGGGACATGGGGTGGGGACATTCCAATGAGTTGGTTGTGGGGCTGGAACGGAATCTGCTGGTTGTCTGTTGTATTTAATTTGAGCTTTCAGCTGAACTTCATCTTGATTCTACTCCTCCTTTTCACATTCCCCCCCTTTTCTGTTTTCTCTCTCGCTCTGGCAGGGTAGATAGTGGCAGGTCCACAGCTCAGTGCCATATGGAGGCAGAACTATATGCTGGGTAGACATGGAAGGAGTTTAGCCCCTTGCTGACCTCTGATCTAGAGGTCACCTGTTTTTATCTGACACACCAGCCCACAACACCTGCTCGTGGGCTGGTGACATACATACAGTAACCTCCAACATGAAAACTCTGCTGTGCTCAGCTGTTAAAGGCCCAGTGCAGTCAAAAACAGAATTTCCCTGTGTTATACACTATATATACACACAAGTATGTGGACACCCCTTAAAATTGGTCGATTTGGCTATTTCAGCCACACCCGTTGCTGACAGGTTTATAAAATTAAGCACACAGCCATGCAATCTCCATAGACAAACATTGGCAGTAGAAGGGCCTTACTGGAGAGCTCAGTGACTTTCAATGTGCCACCATCATTTGATACCACCTTTCCAACAAGTCAGTTTGTCAAATGTCTTCCCTGCTGGAGCTGCCCCGATCAACTGTAAGTGTTGTTATTGTGAAGTACAGTGAAGGGAAATCTTAATGCTACAGAATACAATGACATTCTAGATGATTCTGTGCTTCCAACTTTGTGGCAACAGTTTGGGGAAGGCCCTTTCTTGTTTCAGCATGACAATGCCCCCTGGGCACAAAGCGAGGTCCATACAAAAATGGTTTGTCGACATCGGTGTGGAAGAACTTGGCTGGCCTGCACAAAGTCCAGACCTCAACCCCATCGAACACCATTGGGATGAATTGGAACACTGACTGCGAGCCAGGCCTAATCTCCCGACATCAGTGCCCGACCTCACTAATGCTCTTGTGGCTGAATGGAAGCAAGTCCCCACAGCAATATTCCAACATCTAGTGGAAAGCCTTCCCAGAAGAGTGGAGGCTGTTATAGCAGCAAAGGGGGACCAACTCTATATTAATGCCCATGGTTTTGGAATGAGATTTTCGACAAGCAGGTGTCCACATACTTTTGGTCATGTAGTTTATGCCCACACAATGAGGTTGGAATCATACTGTGAACTTATGAGAATGCCCTTTTAGAGGAAGAGCTGTTTGTAAAGAACGCCTGACATTTCTGCCTGTTTTGGTGGGATGTAGTTTTGGAATCACCAGGTGGTGAATTAGTTAATTAGACCAATAAGAAATGGAGTTCCAAATCTCTCTGCCAATTGCATCTAGTTTTCAGTTTTCCCTTTCACACTCAGACCATCCCAGACGTTCCCAGCACAATCCACTTTCACACTCAGACCATCCCAGACGTTCCCAGCACAATCCACTTTCACACTCAGACCATCCCAGACGTTCCCAGCGAAATTCTTGCTTGAGAAATTGCTCTTTGCTAAGAATCTATTTTTGTTTCTTTTTGATCATTTTAATTGAAAACAATCCCAGTAAAGTACTTAATTGATTTGTTATTGAAATAGAAAATGGCTGCATTGGACCTTGAATAGAGGAATATACAGGTAGATGCAACCTATGTGGTTGTGGCCCAGGACCAATGAATCATGAATATTTCCAGAATGTTTTTGAATATGGAACACCTTCAGCCTGTGACCCACTGGAGAATGAAGGTAAAGAAGTCATTCAGTGTGTTCACTCCTTTTGTCCTATTTGTCCCTTATGTGCTTTCACACTGTATTAGTCGTTTATTTGTTCTTCCCTCAAATGTCTGATTAAGTAGTGTCTAATTTAAGTTGTTTAATAGTAATTACACACGGTGAGCCTCTCGGCATTATATGTAAATCCTTTTCAAACATCTGTGTCCTGCTCTGATAGAAAGTCACTAGGAATGGGGACTAGTCTTTGGGAAAGGAAGTTTTGGGGGCCTAATTTGAAGTTAATTACACAGGCTAAGCCGGTGGGTGTGAGCTGAGGTGAATGGGCTCCTTTAACTCTCCCCACCTCATTAGCTGACTGCTAACGCTGGAGATATGGGCTCACAAAGCAGCTGAATCATCCAGTTTTTAATGGGATAAATCTCCTGGGTAAATTAGATTTGTCCTAGCCGTGTCCACGTTACAATAGAGCACGTCGCTGTTCGTTGCCGGGACACCGTTGTTTGCTTCCGTCCTCCTCTTCCTTTAATGAAGTGTGTTTCAACCTGGGTGTGGTATGGTAACCTTCATCACAGAGGAGGAGTGGTGCACTGTGCTTCTGTCCTGCCTGTCACCACACACTGGGGGGAGAGGGAAGAAGAGATGGAGGGAGAGGAAGCACAGAGGGAGGGAAAGAGGAAGGGAAGTAGAGGTGAGAGGGATGGAGGAAAGTAGATGGAGGAAGGAGAGAGGGATAGGGGGATTAAGAGGAAGACGGAATGGAGAATGAGAGAGATAGAGTGAGGGATTAAGAGGAAGAAGGAGAGAGGGATAGAGTGAGGGATTAAGAGGAAAGAGAGAGGGATTAAGAGGAAGGATTGGAGGAAGGAGAGAGGGATAGAGTGAGGGATTAAGAGGAAAGAGAGAGGGATTAAGAGGAAGGATTGGAGGAAGGAGAGAGGGATAGAGTGAGGGATTAAGAGGAAGGAGAGAGGGATTAAGAGGAAGAAGGAATGGGGAAGGAGAGAGGGATAGAGTGAGGGATTAAGAGGAAGGATTGGAGGAAGGAGAGAGGGATAGAGTGGGATTAAGAGGAAGGATTGGAGGAAGGAGAGAGGGATTAAGAGGAAGAAGGAAGGAAGAAGGAATGGAGGAATGGGGAAGGAGAGAGGGATAGAGTGAGAAGGGATAGGGATAGAGGAAGGATTGGAGGAAGGAGGGAGAGGAAGGATTAAGGGAGAGGAAGAAGGAATGGGGAAGGAGAGAGGGATAGAGTGAAGGATTAAGAGGAAGGAGAGAGGGATTAAGAGGAAGAAGGAATGGGGAAGGAGAGAGGGATAGAGTGGGATTAAGAGGAAGGAGAGAGGGATTAAGAGGAAGAAGGAATGGGGAAGGAGATAGGGATAGAGTGGGATTAAGAGGAAGGAGAGAGGGATTAAGAGGAAGAAGGAATGGGGAAGGAGATAGGGATAGAGTGGGATTAAGAGGAAAGAAAAGAGAGGAAAGCAGAGGATGTGGATTATGAGGAGAGGACGTGACTGACTGGTATTAACTATATAGTTTATAGCTAGCTGTATGATGGACTCCTTGCCAAGTACTAATATGTTAGTTTAGTTGTGTACACACATTTATGAGTGTTTGGCAAGCCTCTACTAATCATTACGACATACAGTATGTTTACACTTTGCTGTTGTAGTTGGCCAGGACTGAGATAACCAGCTAGTGGGATAGGCTCCGACAGTGTGGATCTGTATCGTCGTCGTGGTGATACCACTGCCGGTGGGGAGTGATGACTGTCACCATGCCTTTGTGTCATGGTAAAACCAGCCTGGGGCGCGGTGGGCGACTGTTTCTGTCTCAGTGGCACAATGCAGCGGATAATGACTGACTGAACCGTCGGGGAGGGGGGGGTGTATGTCAGGGTGTGTGTGAGCGTGTGTGTAATCCCTATCACATTGACGTGTCACTCCGTCTCCGCACAAAGACTCACTGTCCTTGAAATCACAGCTCTACGTTTTTCCCCTTTTCATTATTCCTTTTTGGAAATGCATGAAAGACGGACGTGGAAGTCTATCTCTCCCTTTGGGCTAATCTTTGTTTCTCTCTTTCTCTCAGTCTGTGTCATTCAGAATACCATGTCACTGTAAACGCTCCTTCTATTTTTTACATCGGACTTCACATGCTTTATACTCTGTCATCGTTGTGTGGAATGGATTACCTGATAATGGATTCTCTAGTTCTAGACCAGCCAGGTCACCTGTGATAATGGATTCTCTAGTTCTAGACCAGCCAGGTCACCCATGATAATGGATTCTCTAGTTCTAGACCAGCCAGGTCACCCGTGATAATGGATTCTCTAGTTCCAGACCAGCCAGGTCACCCGTGATAATGGATTCTCTAGTTCTAGACCAGCCAGGTCACCCGTGATAAGACCAGCCAGGTCACCCGTGATAATGGATTCTCTAGTTCCAGACCAGCCAGGTCACCCGTGATAATGGATTATCTGATAATGGATTCTCTAGTTCTAGACTAGCCAGGTCACCCGTGATAAGACCTGCCAGGTCACCCATGATAATGGATTCTCTAGTTCTAGACTAGCCAGGTCACCCGTGATAATGGATTCTCTAGTTCTAGACCAGCCAGGTCACCCATGATAATGGATTCTCTAGTTCCAGACCAGCCAGGTCACCCATGATAATGGATTCTCTAGTTCTAGACCAGCCAGGTCACCCATGATAATGGAATCTCTAGTTCTAGACCAGCCAGGTCACCCATGATAATGGATTCTCTAGTTCTAGACCAGCCAGGTCACCCGTGATAATGGATTCTCTAGTTTTAGACCAGCCAGGTCACCCGTGATAATGGATTCTCTAGTTCTAGACCAGCCAGGTCACCCGTGATAATGGATTCTCTAGTTCCAGACCAGCTAGGTCACCCGTGACAATGGATTCTCTAGTTCTAGACCAGCCAGGTCACCCATGATAATGGATTCTCTAGTTCTAGACCAGCCAGGTCACCCGTGATAATGGATTCTCTAGTTCTAGACCAGCCAGGTCACCCATGATAATGGATTCTCTAGTTCTAGACCAGCCAGGTCACCCGTGATACAAGTCAGTCAGTATTCAAAGTCCATCCATGTCTGAGGACGTTAGGAGATGATGTAGAAACCGGCCACTAGGGGCCAACAGTGAGCGATGTTACCTTCAAGTAGGTTTTGGTTTTGCTGGGCTGTTGTGGACGGGGATGGCTGTTAGCATCTGCCTCTGGTTCCAAAAGTTGTAAGTTTGAATCCAGCAATACAAATTTGTTTTTATATTTTTGTTTAAAGCCTATCCCAAACCTTAACCCTTACCTTAACCAAACCATAAGCATTTAGAGTTCATGTCTGAAATGAACCCTAACTCAGAGTTAATGCCTAAACTTAACCTTAAACACTTTGAAATGTAAAGTTTGGAACAATTTATAAATATTATGTTGGAGAAACATGGATGAACATCCAGTTCTGACATGAGACTGTGAGAGCTGGTAGACACACTGAGGCTGCAATTCAATTGTCGCTCATTGGAAATTCCAGCAATGGATTCTGGTTGTTTACAGTCATCTGCATTGGTGGTGTCAACACTGTTATAGCCAACACACGTCCTAAATTGTTTAAATAGTTTCCTATCATATCTCTGACATCGATATTTTCATTGTAATTTGATGCAAAGCCTCTCCCATCCTTGGAGTTTCGTATTTGAATCCCAACCGGTGTATTTACTGATACGCTTCTTTACTGTGTGTGATTCCATTCAGATTCTACCAATAGCTGTTCCATATTCTACCTGGCAGAGGTCCAGGGTTCTGTTCCAATCTTTCCTTAAGGTTCCATCCCTGCTCCTGTCTGGTCCTCTGTTTGCCATGACTGTTCTGAAGGTGACCCACAGGTCTCAGACTGTCACTAAGCCTGGCCCTGCCCTGCCCTGCACACCAACACACGACCGCACCACACTACCACCACACCACCGCTACAACACACCACTACACCACCACACCACACACTACACACGACCCCCACACCACCACAACACCACACCACCACTACAACACACCACCACCACTAGACCAGCCCAACATCACAGCACACCACCACACCACACACTACCACCACAACACCACTACAACACACCACCACTACACCACACACTACCACCACTACACCATCACAACATCACAGCACAACACCACACAACCACTACAACACACCATCACATCCGACCACACCACCACTGCAACACACCACACACCACCACCACAACACACCACACCCCACCACACCACACACTCCCACCACATCAGACCACAACACCACACCACCACCACACTACCAACAGGTTTAAGGGAAAGTCTTTAAATCTCTGCATTCCAGAACCCTACTCCTTTGCCTGTCTGGTCCTCTGTGTGCCAGTGCTGAGGGCAGGTAGCCGAAAAACACATTAGTGATCATTATCAGTCCATGGCCGGACCCACTGCCAGTGAATTCCATCTAGATTAGGATGGCTCAAGGAAGGACAATCAAATATGGGGTGTTTTCCCCTCTATTCATCTGTCCCCCGTCTGACTTTCTGAGTCTGTTTCTTACTTCCCCTTTCTCCCTCTTTTACGTGGCTAATCAGAGTCCAGGTCTGAAGTCTCCAGGTTAGAGCCACCTGTCCTAAAACTGCCTTTGTTTGGCTAAAAAATACTAAAAAAGAGTGTTATAAAATGATAAGGGGGGACTGGAATGCAGAGATTTAAAGACTTTCCCTTCAACCGGTTGGTAGTGTGGTCTGATGTGGTGGTAGCGTGTGGTGGTGTGGTCTGATGTGGTGGTAGTGTGTGGTGGTGTGGTCTGATGTGGTGGTAGTGTGTGGTGTGGTCTGATGTGGTGGTAGTGTGGTGGTGTGGTCTGATGTGGTGGTAGTGTGTGGTGTGGTGGTGTGGTGTGGTAGTGTGTGGTGTGGTGGTGTGGTGTGGTAGTGTGTGGTGTGGTGGTGTGATGTGGTAGTGTGTGGTGTGGTGGTGTGGTGTGGTAGTGTGTGGTGTAGTGGTGTGGTCTGATGTGGTGGTAGTGTGTGGTGTGGTGGTGTGGTTTGGTAGTGTGTGGTGTGGTGGTGTGGTCTGACGTGGTGGTAGTGTGTGGTGTGGTCTGATGTGGTGGTAGTGTGTGGTGTGGTGTGGTGGTGTGGTCTGATGTGGTGGTAGTGTGTGGTGTGGTGGTGTGGTCTGATGTGGTGGTAGTGTGTGGTGTGGTCTGATGTGGTGGTAGTGTGTGGTGTGGTGGTGTGGTCTGATGTGGTGGTAGTGTGTGGTGTGGTCTGATGTGGTGGTAGTGTGTGGTGTGGTGGTGTGGTCTGATGTGGTGGTAGTGTGTGGTGTGGTGGTCTGATGTGGGGATAGTGTGTGGTGTGGTGTGGTGGTGTGGTCTGATGTGGTAGTGTGTGGTGTGGTGGTGTGGTGTGGTGGTGGTGGTGTGTTGTTGTGGTGGTGTGTTGTTGTGGTGGTGGTGGTGTAGTGGTGGTGTGTTGTTGTGGTGGTGTGGTATGGTGGTGGTGTGTTGTGGTGGTGTTGTGCTGTGATGTTGGGCTGGTATAGTGGTGGTGTAGTGGTGTGTTGTGGTGTAGTGGTGGTGGTGTAGTGGTGGTGTGTTGTTGTGGTGGTGTATTGGTGGTGTGTTGTTGTGGTTGTGTAGTGGTGGTGTGTTGTTGTGGTGTAGTGGTGGGGTGTTGTAGTGGTGGTGTGTTGTTGTGGTGGTGTATTGGTGGTGTGTTGTTGTGGTGGTGTAGTGGTGGTGTGTTGTAGTGGTGGTGTGTTGTTGTGGTGTAGTGGTGGTGTGTTGTTGTGGTGTAGTGGTGGTGTGTTGTTGTGGTGTAGTGGTGGTGTGTTGTTGTGGTGTAGTGGTGGTGTGTTGTTGTGGTGTAGTGGTGGTGTGTTGTTGTGGTGTAGTGGTGGTGTGTTGTTGTGGTGTAGTGGTGGTGTGTGGTGTAGTGGTGGTGTAGTGGTAGTGGTGGTGTTGTAGTGGTGGTGTGTTGTTGTAGTGGTGTATTGGTGGTGTGTTGTTGTGGTGGTGTAGTGGTGGTGTGTTGTAGTGGTGGTGTGTTGTTGTGGTGTAGTGGTGGTGTGTTGTTGTGGTGTAGTGGTGGGGTGTTGTAGTGGTGGTGTGTTGTTGTGGTGGTGTATTGGTGGTGTGTTGTTGTGGTGGTGTAGTGGTGGTGTGTTGTAGTGGTGGTGTAGTGCTGGTGTGTTGTTGTGGTGGTGGTGTGGTGTGGTGGTGGTGTGTTGTAGGGGTGGTGTAGTGGTAGTGTGTTGTAGTGGTGGTGTAGTGCTGGTGTGTTGTTGTGGTGGTGGTGTGGTGTGGTGGTGGTGTGTTATAGGGGTGGTGTAGTGGTAGTGTGTTGTTGTGTTGGTATAGTGGTGGTGTGTTGTTGTGGTGGTGTGTTGTTGTGGTGGTGGTGTGGTGTGGTGGTGGTGTGTTATAGGGATGGTGTAGTGGTGGTGTGTTGTTGTGGTGGTGTGTTATAGGGATGGTGTAGTGGTGGTGTGTTGTAGTGGTGGTGTGTTGTTGTGGTGTAGTGGTGGTGTGTTGTAGTGGTGGTGTGTTGTTGTGGTGGTGTAGTGGTGGTGTGTTGTAGTGGTGGTGTGTTGTAGTGGTGGTGTAGTGCTGGTGTGTTGTTGTGGTGGTGGTGTGGTGTGGTGGTGGTGTGTTATAGGGGTGGTGTAGTGGTAGTGTGTTGTTGTGTTGGTATAGTGGTGGTGTGTTGTTGTGGTGGTGTTGGGCTGGGATGTTGGGCTGGTGTAGTGGTGGTGGTGTGGTGGTAGTGTGGTGCGGTCGTGTGTTGGTGTGCAGGGCAGGGCCAGGCTTAGTGACAGTTTAAGAGTTGTGGGTCACCTTCAGAACAGTCCTGCTTCTCTGTGTCTCTCATTATGGTTTATTCATGAGACAGGGTCTGACTGACGGACAGACCTCCTCATTAAAGTGACCCTGATTAGACAGCGGGTCAGCAGGCCAGAGGGTCAGAGAGAGAGAGAGGTGGGTGGGGGGGAGATGGGTGTGTGTATATGAGGTTGATCATGTGTATGTGTGTGTGTGTGTAAGTGTGTGGTCCAAATCCTACCCATTCTCATCCTTCAGTTCTATGCTCTTTGGGGTGCGCCCCTACCCCCCATCTCTCAGGAGAACCTCTTCCTGTCAGATGTTACAGGTCGGATAAAGTTACCTGATTCAAAGTGAAGAATGAAAATCCACTGGGAGACAGAGCAGGTCAGAGGGCTCTGACTCTTTAAACAGCTGTGTTTCCAATTGCTTCTCAAGGCAATGAGGGGCATTTGGGAGATTGCCACTGTGCACTGCCAGTGTCTATCGATTCTGTGTTGGGAAACATGAAAGAGCAGGGAGAGACCGAGTGTGTGAGATGGAGGGGAAACAGAGAGAGGGAATGTGTGATATGTGAGATGGAGGGAAACACATAGCCTATGATCCTGGGTTTGATATTTCACCTCCTTGTCTGATCAATAGTCTTCTGTGTGCTGTGGGAAAGAGAGGGGCATGGCAGGCAGCACTGGTATTACCCAATTACTGTTGAGATGCAGGTAGACACGCACACACATACACACAATCTTACCTCATTCTTACCTAGTTTATTTTCTACCACTCACTCCTTCCTTCTCCCTCTCCTCCGTTCCCCCCTCCTACATTCCTCCCTCTCCTTCATCCCTTCCTCTCCTACATTCCTCCCTCTCCTACATTCTTCCCTCTCCTACATTCCTCCCTCTCCTACATTCTTCCCTCTCCTACATTCCTCCCTCTCTTACATTCCTCCCTCTCTTACATTCCTCCCTCTCCTACATTCCTCCCTCTCCTACATTCCTCCCTCTCCTACATTCCCCCCTCTCCTACATTCCTCCCTCTCCTCCGTTCCCCCCTCCTACATTCCTCCCTCTCCTACATTCTTCCCTCTCCTACATTCCTCCCTCTCCTACATTCCCCCCTCTCCTACATTCCTCCCTCTCCTACATTCCTCCCTCTCCTACATTCCTCCCTCTCCTACATTCCTCCCTCTCCTACATTCCTCCCTCTCCTACATTCCTCCCTCTCCTACATTCCTCCCTCTCCTCCGTTCCCCCCTCCTACATTCCTCCCTCTCCTACATTCCTCCCTCTCCTACATTCCTCCCTCTCCTACATTCCTCCCTCTCCTACATTCCTCCCTCTCCTACATTCCTCCCCTCCTACATTCCTCCCTCTCCTACATTCCTCCCTCTCCTACATTCCTCCCTCTCCTACATTCCTCCCTCTCCTACATTCCTCCCTCTCCTACATTCCTCCCTCTCCTACATTCCTCCCTCTCCTACATTCCTCCCTCTCCTACATTCCTACATTCCTCCCTCTCCTACATTCCTCCCCTCCCTCTCCATTCCTCCCTCTCCTACATTCCTCCCTCTCCTACATTCCCCCCTCTCCTACATTCCTCCCTCTCCTACATTCCTCCCTCTCCTACATTCCTCCCTCTCCATTCCTCACTCTCCTACATTCCTCCCTCTCCTACATTCCTTCCTCTCCTACATTCCTCCCTCTCCTACATTCCTCCTCTACATTCCCTCTCCCCTCCCTCCTACATTCCTCCCTCTCCTCTCCTACATTCCCCCTCTCCTACATTCCTCCCTCTCCTACATTCCTTCCTCTCCTACCTACATTCCTCCCTCTCCTACATTCCTCCCTCTCCTACATTCCTCCCTCTCCTACATTCCTTCCCTCTCCTACATTCCTCCCTCTCCTACATTCCCTCCCCTCCTACATTCCTCTCCCTCTCCTCTACGTTCCCCCTCTCCTACATTCCTCCCTCTCCTACATTCCTCCCTCTCCTACCCCCTCTCCTACATTCCTCCCTCTCCTACATTCCTTCCTCTCCTACATTCCTCCCTCTCCTACATTCCTCCCTCTCCTACATTCCTTCCTCTCCTACATTCCTCCCTCTCCTACATTCCTCCCTCTCCTACATTCCTCCCTCTCCTACATTCCTCCCTCTCTTCCTCTCCTACATTCCTCCTCTCCTACATTCCCCCCTCTCCTACATTCCTCCCTCTCCCTACTCCTCTCCTACATTCCTCCCTCTCCTACATTCCTCCCTCTCCTACATTCCTCCCTCTCCTACATTCCTCCCTCTCCTACATTCCTCCCTCTCCTACATTCCTCCCTCTCCTACATTTCTCATTCCTCCTCTCCTACATTCCTCCCTCTCCTACATTCCTCCCTCTCCTACATTCCTCCCTCTCCTACATTCCTCCCTCTCCTACATTCCTTCCTCTCCCCTACATTCCTCCCTCTCCTACATTCCTACATTCCTCCCTCCCTCTCCTACATTCCTCCCTCTCCTACATTCCTCCCTCTCCTACATTCCTCCCTCTCCTACATCTCCTTCCTCTCCTACATTCCCCCCTCTCCTACCTCCTACATTCCTCCCTCTCCTACATTCCTTCCTCTCCTACATTCCTCTCCCTCCTCCTCTCCTACATTACATTCCCCCTCTCCTACATCTCTCCCTCTCCTACATTCCTTCCTCTCCTACATTCCTCCTCTCCTACATTCCTCCCTCTCCCTCTCCTACTTCCTCTCCTACATTCCTCCCTCTCCTACTTCCTCTCTTCCTCTCCCTCTCCTCCGTTCCCCCCTCCTACATTCCTCCCTCTCCTACATTCCTCCCTCTCCTACATTCCTCCTCTCCTACATTCCTTCTCTCCTACATTCCTTCCCTCTCCTACATTCCCCCTCCCTCTCCTACATCTCCTCCCTCTCCTACATTCCTCCCTCTCCTACATTCCTCCCTCTCCTACATTCTTCCCTATCCCTACATTCCTCCCTCTCCTTTCCCTCTCCTACATTCCATTCTTCCCTCTCCTACATTCCTCCCTCTCCTACATTCCTCCTCCCTCTCCTACATTCCTCCCTCTCTCCTCCGTTCCCCCTCTCCTACATTCCTCCCTCTCCTACATTCCTCCCTCTCCTACATTCCTTCCTCTCCTACATTCCTTCATCTCCTACATTCCTTCCCTCTCCTACATTCCTCCCTCTCCTACATTCCTACCCTCCTCCTACACATTCATTCCCTCTCCTACATTCTTCCCTCTCCTACATTCCTCCCTCTCCTACATTCCTCCCTCTCCTACATTCCTCCCTCTCCTCCGTTCCCCCCTCCTACATTCCTCCCTCTCCTACATTCCTCCCTCTCCTACATTCCTTCCTCTCCTACATTCCTTCATCTCCTACATTCCTTCCTCTCCTACATTCCCCCCTCTCCTACATTCCTCCCTCTCCTACATTCTTCCCTCTCCTACATTCTTCCCTCTCCTACATTCCCCCCTCTCCTACATTCCTCCCTCTCCTACATTCCTCCCTCTCCTACATTCCTACCCTCCCTCCCCCCTCCTACATTCCTCCCTCTCCTCTCCCTCTCCTACATTCCTCCCTCTCCTACATTCCTCCCTCTCCTACATTCTTCCCTCTCCTACATTCTTCCCTCTCCTACATTCCTCCCTCTCCTACATTCCCCCCTCTCCTACATTCCTTCCTCTCCTACATTCCTCCCTCTCCTACATTCCTTCCTCTCCTACATTCCTTCTTCTCCTACATTCCTCCCTCTCCTACATTCCCCCCTCTCCTACATTCCTTCCTCTCCTACATTCCTCCCTCTCCTACATTCCTTCCTCTCCTACATTCCTTCCTCTCCTACATTCCTCCCTCTCCTACATTCCTCCCTCTCCTACATTCCTCCCTCTCCTACATTCCTTCCTCCCTCTCTCCTACATTCCTCCCTCTCCTACATTCCTCCCTCTCCTACATTCCTCCCTCTCTTACTCTCCTCTCTACTTCCTCCCTCTCCTCCGTTCCTCCCCCTCCTACATTCCTCCCTCTCCTACATTCCTCCCTCTCCTACATTCCTTCCTCTCCTACATTCCTCCCTCTCCTACATTCCCCCCTCTCCTACATTCCCCCCTCTCCTACATTCCTCCCTGTCCTACATTCCTTCCTCTCCTACATTCCTCCCTCTCCTACATTCCCCCCTCTCCTACATTCCTCCCTCTCCTACATTCCTTCCTCTCCTACATTCCTTCCTCTCCTACATTCTTCCCTCTCCTACATTCCCCCCTCTCCTACATTCCTCCCTCTCCTACATTCTTCCCTCTCCTACATTCCTCCCTCTCCTACATTCCTCCCTCTCCCTTCCTCTCTTCCTCTCCTTCCTTCTCCCTCTCCTCCGTTCCCCCCTCCTACATTCCTCCCTCTCCTACATTCTTCCCTCTCCTACATTCCTCCCTCTCCTACATTCCTCCCTCTCCTACATTCCTCCCTCTCCCTTCCTCTCTTCCTCTCCTTCCTTCTCCCTCTCCTCCGTTCCCCCCTCCTACATTCCTCCCTCTCCTACATTCCTTCCTCTCCTACATTCCTCCCTCTCCTACATTCTTCCCTCTCCTACATTCCTCCCTCTCCTACATTTCTCCCATTCCTCCCTCTTCTACATTCCCCCGTCTCCTCCTCCCTCTCCTACATTCTTCCCTCTCCTACATTCTTCCCTCTCCTACATTCTTCCCTCTCCTACATTCTTCCCTCTCCTACATTCCTCCGTCTCCTACATTCTTCCCTCTCCTACATTCTTCCCTCCTACATTCTTCCCTCTCCTACATTCTTCCCTCTCCTACATTCCTCCCTCTCCTACATTCTTCCCTCTCCTACATTCTTCCCTCTCCTACATTCTTCCCTCTCCTACATTCTTCCCTCTCCTACATTCCTCCCTCTCCTACATTCTTCCCTCTCCTACAATCCTCCCTCTCCTACATTCCTCCCTCTCCTACATTCCTTCCTCTCCTACATTCCTTCCTCTCCTACATTCCTCCCTCTCCTACCCTCTCCTACATTCTTCCCTCTCCTACATTCATCCCTCTCCTACATTCCTTCCCTCTCCTACATTCCTCCCTCTCCTACATTCCCCCTCTCCTACATTCCTCCCTCTCCTACATTCTTCCCTCTCCTACATTCCTCCCTCTCCTACATTCCTCCCTCTCCTACATTCCTCCCTCTCCTACATTCCTCCCTCTCCTACATTCTTCCCTCTCCTACATTCCTCCCTCTCCTACATTCCTCCCTCTCCTACATTCTTCCCTCTCCTACATCCTCCTCCCTCTCCTACATTCCTCCCTCTCCTACATTCCTCCCTCTCCTACATTCCTCCCTCTCCTACATTCCTCCCTCTCCTACATTCCTCCCTCTCCTACATTCCTCCCTCTCCTACATTCCTTCCTCTCCTACATTCCTCCCTCTCCTACATTCCTCCCTCTCCTACATTCCTCCCTCTCCTACATTCCTCCCTCTCCTACATTCCTCCCTCTCCCTTCCTCTCTTCCTCTCCTTCCTTCTCCCTCTCCTCTTTCCCCCCTCCTACATTCCTCCCTCTCCTACATTCCTCCCTCTCCTACATTCCCCCCCCTCTCCTACATTCCTCCCTCTCCTACATTTCCTTCCTCTCCTACATTCCTCCCTCTCCTACATTCCCCCCTCCTACATTCCTCCCTCTCCTACATTCCTCCCTCTCCTACATTCCTCCCTCTCTACATTCCTCCCTCTCCTACATTCCCCCCTCTCCTACATTCCTCCCTCTCCTACATTCCTCCCTCTCCTACATTCCTCCCTCTCCTACATTCCTCCCTCTCCTACATTCCCCCCTCTCCTACATTCCTCCCTCTCCTACATTCCTTCCTCTCCTACATTCCTCCCTCTCCTACATTCCCCCCTCTCCTACATTCCTCCCTCTCCTACATTCCTCCCTCTCCTACATTCCTCCCTCTCCTACATTCCTCCCTCTCCTACATTCCCCCCTCTCCTACATTCCTCCCTCTCCTACATTCCTTCCTCTCCTACATTCCTCCCTCTCCTACATTCCTTCCTCTCCTACATTCCTCCCTCTCCTACATTCCTCCCTCTCCTACATTCCTCCCTCTCCTACATTCCTCCCTCTCCTACATTCCTCCCTCTCCCTTCCTCTCATTCTTTCTTCCTCGCTCCATCCATCCATTCTCTCTCCTCTACTCCCTCACACACCCTCTCCATCTCACTATCATTCTCTCTCCTTCATTCCCCTCTACCATTTCTGTACTTAATTTCCTCTCAATTCAATTCAATTCAATTCAATTCAAGGGCTTTATTGGCATGGGAAACATGTTAACATTGCCAAAGCAAGTGAGGTAGATAATATACAAAAGTGAAATAAACAATAAAAATTAACAGTAAACATTACACATACAGAAGTTTCAAAACAATAAAGACATTACAAATGTCATATCAGCTCTATGACTGATTCAAGTATTTTTAGCCAGATCCTAATTGGTATGTTGAAATGTATGTTCCTTTTGATGGCATAGAATGCCCTTCTTGCCTTGTCTCTCAGATCGTTCACAGCTTTGTGGAAGTTACCTGTGGCGCTGATGTTTAGGCCAAGGTATGTATAGTTTTTTGTGTGCTCTAGGGCAACAGTGTCTAGATGGAATTTGTATTTGTGGTCCTGGCGACTGGACCTTTTTTGGAACACCATTATTTTGGTCTTACTGAGATTTACTGTCAAGGCCCAGGTCTGACAGAATCTGTGCAGAATATCTAGGTGCTGCTGTAGGCCCTCATTGGTTGGTGACAGAAGCACCAGATCATCAGCAAACAGTAGACATTTGACTTCAGATTCTAGCAGGGTGAGGCCGGGTGCTGCAGACTTTTCTAGTGCCCGCGCCAATTCGGTGATATATATGTTGAAGAGGGTGGGGCTTTTTTCTCTATCTTCTCTATCTATCTATCTCTCTTCTCCTCACTCTACTTCACTCCCTCTATCTATCTCTCTTCTCCTCGCTCTACTTCACTCCCTCTATCTATCTCTCTCTCTTCTCCTCGCTCTACTTCCCTCCCTCCCTCCCTCTCTATCTGTCTTCTCCTCATTCTACTTCACTCCTTCTATCTATCTCTCTCCTCCTCGCTCTACTTCACTCCCTCTATCTATCTCTCTCCTCCTCGCTCTACTTCACTCCCTCTATCTACCTCTCCTCCTCACTCTACTACTTCACTCCCTCTTTCTATCCCTCTCTTCTCCTCGCTCTACCTCTCTCTCTATCTCTCTCTTCTCCTCGCTCTACCTCTCTCTCTATCTGTCTCCTCCTTGATCTCCTTCCCTCCCTCACTCTATCTGTCTCCCCTCCCTCCAAGCCCATTATTCTGTGTGACAGTTTCTCTGTTATGGCCGTCTGCATTGAGGACGCCCTGATAACCCACGCACCGATAGCTACAGCGCCCTTAATCATCAGTCTCTCTCTCTCTCTCTCTCTCTCTCTCTCTCTCTCTCTCTCTCTCTCTCACATTGTAGTTTATAGGTGTGTGCTTCGTCATAACTCCCCCTAACCTGTCTACACTATTATACTAGAATCTCTCCTCTCTACACTATTATACTAGAATCTCTCCTCTCTACACTATTATACTAGAACCTCTCCTCTCTACACTATTATACTAGAACCTCTCCTCTCTACACTATTATACTAGAACCTCTCCTCTCTACACTATTATACTAGAACCTCTCCTCTCTACACTATTATACTAGAACCTCTCCTCTCTACAGTATTATACTAGAACATCTCCTCTCTACACTATTATACTAGAACCTCTCCTCTCTACAGTATTATACTAGAACCTCTCCTCTCTACAGTATTATACTAGAACCTCTCCTCTCTACACTATAGGACTAGAACCTCTCCTCTCTACGCTATTGGACTAAAACCTATCCTGTCTACACTATAGGACTAGAACCTCTTTACACTATATAACATGAACCTATCCTCTCTACACTGTAGGGCTAGAACCCTAAATCTCTACACTATAGGACTAAAACCTATCCTCTCTACACTATAGGACTGGAACCTATCCTGTCTACACTGTAGGGCCATTCTCTGACATACAAGAGGTCTAACTTGTTAGATTATGCTCTTCCTGTGCTTCAAATAAAGCCAAATAGCCATACAATTTTGTAACTACCCTTTATCGCATAGCCTCTACCTGTTTACTATGGTGTAGCATATGAGTTCTTATATCTGGGTTGAAGGTTTACTTAAAAATGCTGCCATTCACCTGATGTGTAGCCAGCCAATTGTGTTCTAATAGGTTGTGTCTGATCCCAGCTCCACCTGTGATGTCGCTTGCAACTGCAGGCCAATGAGCTGCCTTCCGCACCACCGAGCTGAATTACATTTGTCTCTCTTTTCATTTGTTTTATTTTCCTCTTTTTCACTCCCTCCCTTGCTCGTGATTTATTTGTTTTCCAGTACAAGATGGAGGAGACAGGGAGAGAGTTAGGGAGGGATGGAGAGGGGGAGTGAGTGGGGAGGGAGAGAGGGGGGGGGACAGAGGTGTTTACAGGTGGCAGCCACAGCAACAGAATTTGGAGATTAAATCTCACAGAGGAGATATGGAGAGAGGGAGGGGTTTTCACGGACGAGAAAGAGAGAAATAGGAAAATAACATAGAGATGGAAGGGTTGAGAGAGGGAGAGGGAAAGGGAAAAAGAAAGAGGACACATCACTGTTCTACGTCTATTCAGAATGAGATCCCATGATGTCCCATTGATTTATCGTATGTACAGTAGTCAAAAGGTTGGACACACCTACTCATTCCAGGGTTTATCGTTAGTTTTTACTATTTTCTACATTGTAGAATAATAGTGAAGACATCAAAACTATGAAATAACGCATATGAAATCATGTAGTAACCAAAAAAGTGTTAAACAAATCAAAATATCTTTTATATTTGAGATTCTTCAAAGTAGCCACCCTTTGCCTCGATGACAGCTTTGCACACTCTTGGCATTCTCTCAACCAACTTCATGAGGTAGTCACCTGGAATGCATTTCAATTAACAGGTGTGCCTTGTTTAAAGTTAATTTGTGGAATTTATTTTCTTATTATCCATATTATGGCAAGAACAGCTCAAATAAGCAAAGAGGAACAACAGTCCATCATTACTTTAAGACGTGAAGGTCAGTCAATCCAGAAAATGTCAAGAACTTTCTTCAAGTGCAGTCGCAAAAATCATCAAGCGCTATGATGAAACTGGCTCTTCTGAGGACCGCCACAGGAAAGGAAGACTACTGCAGAGGATAAGTTCATTAGAGTTACCAGCCTCAGACATTGCAGCCCGATGTCAGGGTGTGTATGAAGGCGAAGTCATGTGCAGGAGAGCAGAGTCTGATAAATAAAGTGCACTTTATTATAGTTCCAAACCTGGAGCACAACAACACAAACGCGCTCAAAAAACGGAACAATAAAGTAAAGCGCTAAACGAACATCACTTGACATGAAAACAATTACACACAAAACATGATGGGAAACAGAGGGTTAAATACAAGTAGATTGATTGGGGGAATAAAAACCAGGTGTGTATGAAAACAAGACAAGACAAATGGATATATTAAAAATGGAGCGGCGATGGCTAGAAAGCCAGTGACGTCGATCGCCGAATCCCGCCCGAACAAGGAGAGGAGCCAACTGACAGTACCCCCCCTTGACGCGCGGCTCCAGCAGCGCGCCGACACTGGCCTCGAGGACGACCCGGAGGACGAGGCGAAGGGGGATCCGGCGACGGTGAAACTCCCGCAGTAGTTCAGGATCCAAAATATCTGCAACCAGAACCCAGCACCTCTCCTCCGGTCCGGTCCGTACTCCTCCCACTCCACTAGGTCCTGAAGGCCCCCCACCCGATGCCTCGAATCCAGGATGGAACGAATGATGTACGTCAGGGCCCTCTCGATGTCCAAAGGGGGCGGAGGGACCTCCCGCACCTCAGATTCCTGGAGCGGACCAGTCACCACCGGCCGGAGGAGAGACACTTGGAACGAGGGGTTAATACGATAATAAGAGGGAAATTGTAATCTGTAACATATCTCGTTCACCCTCCTCAGGACTTTAAATGGCCCCACAAACCGCGGAGGGGCAGGTTACGGGTCGAGAGCCAGACCCGGCCCCCCGGTGCGAACACAGGGGTCTCATTGCGGTGACGGTCCGCACTGGTTTTCTAACGACGCGCGGCTCGCTGGAGATGGACACGAGTGCTCTCCCATGTCTCCTCCGCACGCCTAAACCAGTCGTCCACCGCAGGAGTATCGGTCTGACCCTGATGCCATGGTGCCAGAACCGGCTGGTACTCCAATACACACTGAAAGGCGGAGAGGTTAGTGGAGGAGTGGCGAAGCAAGTTCTGTGCCATCTCGGCCCAGGGCACGAACGCTGCCCACTTCCCAGGCCGGTCCTGGCAATAAGACCGCAGAAACATGCCCACATCCTGGTGGACTCTCTCTACCTGCCTGTTAGTCTCGGGTGAAAACCTGAGGTAAGGCTGATCGAGACCCACAGACGTTCCATGAACGCCCTCCAAACTCTCGACGTGAATTGGGGACCCCGATCGATACTATATCCTCAGTAAACCCGTAGTGCCGGGAGACATTTGTAAACAGGGCCTCCGCAGTCTGTAGGGCCGTAGGGAGACCAGGAAGAGGGAGGAGACGACAGGACTTAGAAAAACAATGCACAACGACCAGGATCGTGGTGTTACCCTATGAGGGAGGAAGATCAGTTAAGAAATCCACTGATAGATGTGACCAAGGTCGTTGTGGAACAGGTAAGGGATGTAACTTACCTCTGAGCAGGTAACTCGGAGCCTTACACTGGGCACACACCGAGCAAGAGGAAACATAAAGCCTCCCGTCCTTTGCGAAAGTGGGCCACCAGTACTTCCCAGTCAGACAGCGCACCGTCCAACCAATCCCCGGATGACCAGAGGAGGGAGATGTGTGGGCCCAAGAGATCAACTGGTCACGGACAGCAGACGTGTCATGCAGTCTGGAGAGTACGTCTGCCTTCTTATTCTGGGAACCTGGTCTGTAGGACAGGGTGAACACAAAACGGGTAAAGAACCTGGCCCACCTTGCCTGATGAGGATTCAGTCTTCTAGCTGCCCGGATGTACTCCAGGTTGCGGTGGTCAGTCCAGATGAGGGAAGGGTGTTTAGCCCCCTCAAGCCAATGTCTCCATGCTTTCAACGCTTTAACGCTTTAACCACAGCCAACAACTCCCGGTCCCCCATATCATAGTTACGTTCTGCTGGACTGAGCTTCTTCGAGAAGAAAGCACAGGGGTGGAGTTTCAGTGGCGTGCCCGAGCGCTGTGAGAGCATAGCTCCTATCCCAGCGTCCACCTCCACTATGATTGCCAAAGAGGGATCCGGATGGGCCAGCACTGGAGCCGAAGTAAACAGAGCTCTTAGCTTCCCAAAGGCCCTGTCCGCCTCAGCCGACCACTGCAACCTTACAGGACCTCCCTTCAACAATGAGCTAAAGGGCCCAGCAACCTGGCCGAAACCCCGGATAAATCTCCGATAGTAATTGGCAAACCCTAACAATCGCTGCACCTCCTTTACTGTGGTGGGAGTCAGCCAATTACGCATGGCTGAAATGCAGTCACTCTCCATCTCCACCCCTGATGTGGAAATGCGATACCCTAGGAAGGAGGCGGTCTGCTGAAAGAACAGGCATTTCTCAGCCTTGACATACAGGTCATGCTCCAACAGTCGACCAAGCACCTTGTGCACCAAGGACACATGCTCGGCGCGTGTAGCGGAGTAAATCAGAATGTCATTGATATACACCACTACACCCTGTCCGTGCAGGTCCCTGAACATCTCGTCTACAAAGGATTGGAAAACTGATGGAGCATTCATCAACCTGTACGGCATGACTAGCGACTCATAATGCCCTGTGGTGGTACTGAATGCGGTCTTCCACTCGTCTCCCTACCGGATACGCACCAGGTTATACGCACTCCTGAGATCCAGTTTCGTGAAGAAGTGCACCCCATGCATTGACTCAATCGCCGTAGCGATAAGAGGTAGCGGGGTAACTGTACCTCACCGTGATTTGATTGAGACATCGATATTCAATGCACCACGGGCGTAAACCTCTATACTTCTTCTTCACAAAAAAGAAACTCGAGGAGGCAGGTGAAGTAGAGGGCCGAATGTACCCCTGGCGCAGGGATTCAGAGACATGTGTATCCACAGCCACCGTCTCTGCTTGTGACAGGGGATACACGTGACCCCTGGGAAGCGCAGCGTCTGCCAGGAGATTTATCGCACAATCCCCTCGTCGATGAGGTGGTAATTGAGTCGCCTACTTTTTACAGAAGGCGAGAGCCATATCAGCATATTCTGGGAGGATGCGCATGGTGGAGACCTGGTCTGGACTTTCCACCGTGGTAGCACCAACGGAAACCCCTACACACCTCCCTGAGTACTCTCGCGACCACCCCGTGAGAGCCCTCTGTTGCCAGGAAATAGTGGGGTTATGCAGAGCCAACCAGGGAAGGCCTGGTACCACAGGAAATGCAGGTGAGTCAATGAGAAAGAGACTGATTCTCTCCTCATTATTCCCCTGCATAGCCAAGGAGATGGTGGCCTCCCTGATTAGCCCGGACCCTAATGGTCGACTATCTAGAGCGTGTACCGGGAAGGGTCTACCTATAGGAAAAATGGTGCAGCGAAGGCTAGAAAGGTGGTGACGTCGATCGCAGAACGCCGCCCGAACAAGGAGAGGAGCCGACGTCGTGACACCGAATGTATTTTTTTTTTAAAATGTAACCTTTCTTTAACTGGACAAGTCAGTTCAGAACAAATTCTTATTTACAATGATGGCCTACCCCGGCCAAATCCGGACGACGCTGGGACAAATGTGCACCACCCTATGGGACTCCCAATCACAGTCGGATGTGATTCAGGGGCTGTAGTGACGCCTCTTGCACTGAGATGCAGGGCTTTAGACCGCTGCGTCACCCAGGGGCCCGCTGAATAAATGAATCAGGCCTTCATGGTTAAATTGTTGCAAAGAAACCACTACTACAGGACACAAATAATAAGAAGAGACTTGCTTGGGCCAAGAAACACGAGCAATGGACATTAGACGGGTGGAAATCTGTCCTTTGGTTTGATGGGTCCAAATTTGCTTATTCTACAAGGTAGAAAATAGTAAAAACAAAGAAAAACCCTTGATTGAGTAGGTGTGTCCAAACTTTTGACTGGTACTGTTTGTCTTTGGCCCGGGAGTATGTGTTTGTGTTCTTGTGTGTAATCTCTGTTGTGATGTCACAGAGGATTTAGTGGAGGTATTTCCTTTGTGTATGAAAACAGGACGAAGTGCGAAGATACATAAAGCAGGATTCTATATACTGATAATACACCCTCCCCATCCTCCTATCCCTTCTCTCCCTCCGTCCGTGACTCCCTCCTCCTCACCCTGCCTGTCAGCCTGTCTGCCTCCCTCCCTCCCTAATATTTCACAGTTCCACATCTTAGCAGAATGTTTAAATCTGCAGTCAAAAATTGTTATTTCACCTGAAGGGAATTGTTTTAGACTGTTTAAACGCTTTGAGACCTGACGTCCCCCTGACATCTGCGGGGCTTTCTGATCCAGTTGAGGGGGCACAAAAAGAGTAGACTGAAGCATTTAGGAGTGCCTTTGGCCTGTTTGATTTGTCTCCTGTGTGTGTGTCTCTGTGGGTTGAGAGCGGCTGAGTGATCGACCCCACTGTTCTGAGTCACTGCTGACAAAAGGACCCGCGGAGCGGGCGGCCTCGTTGTGCCTGTCTGAAATGATTACGGTGACGGTGAGACGTGGGGGGGGGGGGGGGTCCTTCTGGGTCCTCATTCTACCCAAACCTCACTGTCAAGATGACTGTGGGAGACGGAGAGGTGACGAAGGAGCACTCAGAACAATCAGAAAGGGAAAGGCGAGGGAGGGGGAGAGAAAGAAAGAAAGACAGACAGAAAGAAAGGATCAAAGAAAGATGCAGATAATATGAGAGGTGAGTAAGTAAAGTAGGTGGAAGAGAGAGAACAAGGGAGAGAGAGAGAAAGAGCAAGAGAGAGACAGAGAGACATACATAGAGAGAGAGACAGAGATTTCACTTTTGTAAATTATCTACCTCACTTACTTTGGCAATGTTAACATATGTTTCCCATGCCAATAAAGCCCCTTGAATTGAATTGAATTGAGAGAGACCGAGAGGGAGAACACAATTGGATCCAACCAAATCATGACAAAACATAAAGACTTACACTAGCCCAAGCCAATGGCATGTACCAGATGCTCAGCAGGCTCTGCTCACATTTACTGGCCTGAGGCCAAACCACACGACCAACAACATTGGACACTTTATGGAACACAAAGCCTTCACTATATCATCCTGGAATATCCAAGGCCTGAGGTCATCTGCCTTTGGCCTAAAGAGCAGGAACCCAGACTTCACCAAATAAATCGACAATACAGACATTGTCATCCTGCAAGAAACCTGGTATAGAGGAGACGGACCCACTGGTTGCCCTCTAGGTTACAGAGAGCTGGTAGTCCCATCCACCAAACTACCAGGTGTGAAACAGGGAAGGGACTCAGGGGGTATGCTAATTTGGTATAGAGCAGACCTAACTCACTCTATTGGTGGCTGACTAAATACTTTTTTGCCCACTGTATATCCCCCCTCTAGAATCCACATACTTTAATGATGACAGCTTCTCCATCCTGGAGGGGGAAATCATTCATTTCCAGGCCCAGGGACATGTACTAGTCTGTGGCGACCTAAATGCCAGAACCGGACAAGAACCTGACACCCTCAGCACACAGGGGGACAAACACCTGCCTGCAGGTGACAGCATTCCCTCCCCCATATGCGCCCCTAGGCACAACTATGACAACATAACCAATAAAAACGGGCCACAACTCCTGCAGCTCTGTCGCACTCTGGGGATGTACATAGTCAATGGTAGGCTTCGAGTGCACTCCTATGGTAGGTACACCTATAGCTCATCTCTTGGCAGTAGTACTGTAGACTACTTTATCACTGACCTCAACCCAGACCACAGCAAAATCACAGTCTACTTGAACAGAGCAGTACTCAATCAGGAACTGAGTAACATTAAGAAATGCTATAAATTGAAGGAATGCAGTTTGGAAACCTACCAAAAACAATTAGGCAACAACAAATTCAATCCCTTTTAGACAATTTCCTGGGTAAAACGTTCCACTGCAATAGTGAAGGTGTAAACTTGGCAAAAATCTAAGAAAGAAACTGAGAAACCTGTCCAACCAAAAACATAGAGACCCGGAAAACCTGACTCTACGTTATTCAATATGGTGAACTACTAAAACGAGACAGAAATACAGTACGGAAAAAGAAGGAACAGCACGTCAGAAATCAGCTCAATGTAATTGAAGAATCCATCGACTCTAACCACTTCTGGGAAAATTTGAAAACACTAAACAAACAACAACACGAAGAATTATCTATCCAAAATGGAGATGTATGGGTAAACCACTTATCCAATCCCTTTGGCTCTATAACAAAGAATGAAGGGCAAAAACATATACAGGATCAAAGACAAATCTTAGAATCAACTATTAAAGACTACCAGAACCCACTGGATTATCCAATTACATTGAATGAGCTACAGGACAAAATAAAAACCCTCCAACCAAAAAAGGCCTGTGGTGTTGATGGTATCCTTAATAAAATTATCAAATATACAGACAACAAATTACAAATTGCGATACTAAAGCTCTTCAGCATCATCCTCAGCTCTGGCATCTTCCCCAATATGTGGAACCAAGGACTGATCACCCCAATCCACAAAAGTGGAGACAAATTTGACCCCAATAGCTACCGTGGGATATGCGTCAACGGCAACCTTGGGAAAATCCTCTGCATTATCATTAACAGCAGACTAGTACATTTCCTCAATGAAAACAATGTACTGAGCAAATGTCAAGTTGGCTTTTTACCATAATTACCGTACAACAGACCATGTATTCACCCTGCACACCCTAATTGACAACCAAACAAACCAAAACAAAGGCAAAGTCTTCTCATGCTTTGTTGATTTCAAAAAAGCCTTCGACTCAATTTGGGATGAGGGTCTGCTATTCAAATTGATGGAAAGTGGTGTTGTGGGTAAAACATACAACATGATAAAATCCATGTACACAAACAACAAGTGTGCGGTTAAAATTGGCAAAAAACACACATTTCTCCCCACAGGGCCGTGGGGTGAGACAGGAATGCAGCTTAAGCCCCACCCTCTTCAACATATATATCAATGAATTGGCGCGGGCACTAGAAAAGTCTGCAGCACCCGGCCTCACCCTACTAGAATCTGAAGTCAAATGTCTACTGTTTGCTGATGATCTGGTGCTTCTGTCACCAACCAAGGACGGCCTACAGCAGCACCTAGATATTCTGCACAGATTCTGCCAGACCTGGGCCCTGACAGTAAATCTCAGTAAGACCAAAATACTGGTGTTCCAAAAAAGATCCAGTCGCCAGGACCACAAATACAAATTCCATCTAGACACCATTGCCCTAGAGCACACAAAAAAACTATATATACCTTGGTCTAAACATCAGCGCCACAGGTAACTTCCACAAAGCTGTGAACGATCTGAGAGACAAGGCAAGAAGGGCTGTCATGTTGTGTCTTGTCTCTGTCCTTTCCCTTCACCCTGTCTCCCTCTGCTGGTCGTTGTTAGGTTACCTTTTCTCCCCCGCTTTCTCCCAGCTGTTCCTTGTCTCCTCTAACTACCCATTCACCCCGTTTCCCACCTGTTCCCTTTTTCCCTCTGATTAGGTCCCTATATCTCTCTCTGTTTCTGTTCCTGTCCTTGTCGGATTCTTGTTTGTGTTTCATGCCTGAGCCAGACTATCGTCATGTTTGCTGTAACCTTGTCCTGTCCTGTCGGAATCTGCCGGTCTATCTGAGCCTACCTATGTTTGGTTATTAAAGAAGCTCTGTTTAAGTTAGTTCGCTTTTGGGTCCTCATTCACTCACCATAACAGAAGAATCCGACCAAGAATGGACCCAGCGACTTCGGATCCTCTCCACTCAGCCGTCGGGATCCAGGGAGCGATGCTAGGCAGACACGAGCAGGAAGTGTCTGCTGCTCGACATGCCGTTGAGACCCTGGCCACCCAAGTCTCCAACCTCACAGAACAGGTTCACCATCTCCGCCTCGATCCACCGGCCACTTCCAGGGCTTTCGAATCTCCGGAGCCCAGAATCAATAACCCGCCGTGTTACTCTGGGGAGCCCACTGAATGCCGCTCGTTCCTCACCCAGTGTGATATTGTGTTTTCTCTCCAGCCCAACACTTACTCCAGGAGCACTGCTCGTGTCGCCTACGTCATATCTCTCCTTATTGGACGGGCTCGTGAGTGGGGCACGGCAATCTGGGAGGCAAGGGCTGAGTGTACTAACCAGTATCAGGACTTTAAGGAGGAGATGATACGGGTTTTTGATCGATCTGTTTTTGGGGAGGAGGCTTCCAGGGCCCTGTCTTCCCTATGTCAAGGTAATCGATCCATAACAGACTACTCTATTGAGTTTCGCACTCTTGCTGCCTCCAGTGGCTGGAACGAGCCGGCTTTGCTCGCTCGTTTTCTGGAGGGTCTCCGCGCAGAGGTAAAGGATGAGATTCTCTCCCGGGAGGTCCCTTCCAGCGTGGATTCCCTGATTGAACTCGCTATTCGCATTGAGCGACGGGTTGATCTGCGTCACCGAGCTCGTGGAAAGGAGCTCGCGTTCTCCGTTGCCCCCCTCTCCGCATCACTACCATCTTCCTCTGCCGGCTCGGGAGCTGAGCCTATGCAGCTGGGAGGTATCCGCCCTCGACTAAGGAGAGGGAACGGAGAATCACCAACCGCCTCTGTCTCTATTGCGGTTCTGCTGGTCATTTTGTCACTTCATGTCCAGTAAAAGCCAGAGCTCATCAGTAAGCGGAGGGCTACTGGTGAGCGCTACTACTCCTGTCTCTCCTTCAAGATCCTGCACTACCTTGTCGGTCCATCTACGCTGGACCGGTTCGTCAGCTTCCTGCAGTGCCTTAATAGACTCTGGGGCGGAGGGCTGTTTTATGGACGAGACCTGGGCTCGGGAACATGACATTCCTCTCAGACAGTTAAGGGAGTCCACGGCCTTGTTCGCCCTGGATGGTAGTCCTCTCCCCAGGATTCAGCGTGAGACGCTACCTTTAACCCTCACTGTTTCTGGTAATCATAGCGAAACCATTTCTTTTTTGATTTTTCGTTCACCTTTTACACCTGTTGTTTTGGGCCATCCCTGGCTAGTTTGTCATAATCCTTCCATTAATTGGTCTAGTAATTCTATCCTCTCCTGGAACGTCTCTTGTCATGTGAAATGTTTAATGTCTGCTATCCCTCCTGTTTCCTCTGTCTCTTCTTCACAGGAGGAGCCTGGTGATTTGACAGGGGTGCCGGAGGAATATCACGATCTGCGCACGGTGTTCAGTCGGTCCAGGGCCACCTCTCTTCCTCCACACCGGTCGTATGATTGTAGTATTGATCTCCTTCCGGGAACCACTCCCCCCCGGGGTAGACTATACTCTCTGTCGGCTCCCGAACGTAAGGCTCTCGAGGATTATTTGTCTGTAGCTCTTGACGCCGGTACCATAGTCACGCGTCGAGCTGCAGCGCTTTCTCGGCTTCGCGAACTTCTATCGTCGTTTCATCCGTAATTTCGGTCAGGTGGCCGCTCCTCTCACAGCCCTTACTTCTGTCAAGACGTGCTTTAAGTGGTCCGTTTCCGCCCAGGGAGCTTTTGATCTCCTCAAGAATCGTTTTACATCCGCTCCTATCCTTGTTACACCTGACGTCTCTAGACAGTTCGTTGTCGAGGTTGACGCGTCAGAGGTGGGCGTGGGAGCCATTCTTTCTCAGCGCTCCCTCTCTGACGACAAGGTCCACCCATGCGCGTATTTTTCTCATCGCCTGTCGCCGTCGGAACGTAACTATGATGTGGGTAACCGCGAACTGCTCGCCATCCGGTTAGCCCTAGGCGAATGGCGACAGTGGTTGGAGGGGGCGACCGTTCCTTCAGTGGGCTCACTCTGCCAAGTTAGCCGGCCACCCTGGCGTTCGGGGTACGCTTGCTTCCATTCGCCAGCGTTTTTGGTGGCCCACCCGGGAGCATGACACGCGTCGTTTCGTGGCTGCTTGTTCGGTCTGCGCGCAGACTAAGTCCGGTAACTCTCCTCCTGCCGGCCGTCTCAGGCCGCTTCCTATCCCCTCTCGACCGTGGTCTCACATCGCCTTAGATTTTGTCACCGGACTGCCTTCGTCAGCGGGGAAGACTGTTATTCTTACGGTTGTCGATAGGTTCTCTAAGGCGGCTCATTTCATTCCCCTTGCTAAGCTTCCTTCTGCTAAAGAGACGGCACAAATCATCATCGAGAATGTTTTCAGAATTCATGGCCTTCCGTCAGACGTCGTTTCGGACAGAGGTCCGCAATTCACGTCTCAATTTTGGAGGGAGTTTTGCCGTTTGATTGGGGCTTCCGTCAGTCTCTCTTCCGGCTTTCACCCCCAGTCTAACGGTCAAGCAGAACGGGCCAATCAGACTATTGGTCGCATCTTACGCAGTCTTTCTTTTCGCAACCCTGCGTCTTGGTCAGAACAGCTCCCCTGGGCAGAATACGCCCACAACTCGCTTCCTTCGTCTGCGACCGGGCTATCTCCTTTTCAGAGTAGCCTCGGGTACCAGCCTCCGCTGTTCTCATCTCAGTTCGCCGAGTCCAGCGTCCCCTCCGCTCAGGCTTTTGTCCAACGTTGCGAGCGCACCTGGAAGAGGGTCAGGTCTGCACTTTGCCGTTATAGGACGCAGACTGTGAGGGCTGCTAATAAGCGTAGAACTAAGAGTCCTAGATATTGTCGCGGTCAGAGAGTTTGGCTCTCCACTCAGAACCTTCCCCTTAAGACGGCTTCTCGCAAGTTGACCCCGCGGTTCATTGGTCCGTTCCGTATTTCTCGGGTCATTAATCCTGTCGCAGTTCGACTTCTTCTTCCGCGATACCTTCGTCGCGTCCACCCGGTCTTCCATGTCTCCTGTATTAAGCCCGTTCTTCGCGCCCCCGCTCGTCTTCCCCCCCCCCCCCCATCCTTGTCGAGGGCGCACCCATCTACAGGGTCCGCAGGATTTTGGACATGCGTCCTCGGGCCGTGGTCACCAGTACCTTGTCGATTGGGAGGGGTACGGTCCTGAGGAGAGGAGTTGGGTTCCCTCTCGGGACGTGCTGGACCGTGCGCTGATCGAGGATTTCCTCCGTTGCCGCCAGGTTTCCTCCTCGAGTGCGCCAGGAGGCGCTCGGTGAGTGGGGGGGTACTGTCATGTTGTGTCTTGTCTCTGTCCTTTCCCTTCACCCTGTCTCCCTCTGCTGGTCGTTGTTAGGTTACCTTTTCTCCCCCGCTTTCTCCCAGCTGTTCCTTGTCTCCTCTAACTACCCATTCACCCCGTTTCCCACCTGTTCCCTTTTTCCCTCTGATTAGGTCCCTATATCTCTCTCTGTTTCTGTTCCTGTCCTTGTCGGATTCTTGTTTGTGTTTCATGCCTGAGCCAGACTATCGTCATGTTTGCTGTAACCTTGTCCTGTCCTGTCGGAATCTGCCGGTCTATCTGAGCCTACCTATGTTTGGTTATTAAAGAAGCTCTGTTTAAGTTAGTTCGCTTTTGGGTCCTCATTCACTCACCATAACAGGGCATTCTATGCCATCAAAAGGAACATAAAATTCAACATACCAATTAGGATCTGGCTAAAAATACTTGAATCAGTCATAGAGCCCATTGCCCATTCTGGTTGTGTACAACGTAGAACACCAAATAATGCATGCAGAGCAGAATTAGGCCGATACCCACTAATGATCAAAATCCAGAAAAAATACGTTAAATTCTACAACCACCTAAAAGGGAGCGATTCCTAACTGGCTGCGACCGGGAGGTCCATGGGGTGACGCACAATTGGCCTACCGTCGTCCTGGTTAGGGAGGGCTTGGTCGGTAGGGATGTCCTTGTCTCATCGCGCACCAGCGACTCCTGTGTCGGGCCGGGCGCAGTGCGCGCTAACCAAGTTTGCCGGGTGCACGTTGTTTCCTCCGACACATTGGTGCTGCTGGCTTCCGGGTTGGATGCGCGCTGTGTTAAGAAGCAGTGCGGCTAGGTTGGGTTGTGTATCGGAGGACGCATGACTTTCAACCTTCGTCTCTCCCGAGCCCGTACGGGAGTTGTAGTGATGAGACAAGATAGTAGCTACTACAACAATTGGATACCACGAAATTGGGGAGAAAAAGGGGTAAAATTCAAAAATAAAAAGGAAGGAAGGAAGCGATTCCCAAACCTTCCATATCAAAGCCATCACCTACAGAGAGATGAACCTGGAGAATAATCCCCTAAGCAAGCTGGTCTTGGGGCTCTGTTCACAAACACAAACACACCCCACAGAGCCCCAGGACAGCAACACAATCAGACCCAACCAAATCATGAGAAAACAAAAAGATAATTACTTGACACGTTGGAAAGAATTAACAAAAAGACAGAGCAAACTTGAATCCTATTTGGCCCTACACAGAGAGTATACAGTGGCAGAATACCTGACCACTGTGACTGACCCAAACTTAAGGAAAGCTTTGACTATGTACAGACTCAGTGAGCATAGCCTTGCTATTGAGAAAGGCCACCGTAGGCAGACATGGCTCTCAAGAGAAGACAGGCTATGTGCACACTGCCCACAAAATGAGGTGGAAACTGATCTGCACTTCCTAACCTCCTGCCCAATGTATTAGAGACACATATTTCCCTCAGATTACACAGATCAACAAAGAATTCGAAAACAAACCCAATTTAGATAAACTCCCATATCTACTGGGTGAAATTCCACAGTAGCAAGATTTGTGACCTGTTGCCACAAGAAAAGGGCAACCAGTGAAGAACAAACACCATTGTAAATACAACCCATATTTATGCTTATTCATTTTCCCTTGTGTACTTTAACCATATATATATATATTTGTCAGATATATATGTAATATGGCATATAATATGACATTTGTAATTTTTTAAACTTCTTTATGTGTAATGTTTACTGTTCATTTTGATTGTTTATTTTGCTTTTGTATATTATCTACCTCACTTTCTTTGGCAATGTTAACACATGTTTCCCATGCCAATAAAGCCCCTTGAATTGAGAGACAGAGAGAGAGAGAGAGCAATAAACAGAGAGCGACAGGGAGAGAGAGAGAGGGAAAATGAGACAGGGAGAGACAGAGAGAGACAGAAAGAGACAGTGAGAGAGAGAGAGACAAAGAGACAGGGAGAGAGAGAGAGACAGAGAGAAACAGTGAGAGAGAGAGAGAGAGAGACACAGACAGACAGACAGACAGACAGACTGTTACGTTCCCCAGTTTATGTGTTGTAGTTTGTGTATTTGCATGTGTTTTATTTCAGGAAATGGCTTCCTGAAATCCCTCAAGCAGCTGATTGGTCGACTCCAGGGCTAATTGGAGAGCTGACCCCGCCCCCTCGTCAAGACACAGCTGTCTCCAGTTACACATTCATTCAGAAGCTATATAAAAGCCAGTGTTCTGTTCAGGAGAGAGAGATTTTTGGAGGTAGGGATTACTGAGAGAGATTTTTGGAGGTAGGGATTACTGAGAGAGATTTTTGGAGGTAGGGATTACTGAGAGATTTTTGGAGGTAGGGATTGCTGAGAGAGATTTTTGGAGGTAGGGATTACTGAGAGATTTTTGGAGGTAGGGATTACTGAGAGAGATTTTTGGAGGTAGGGATTACTGAGAGAGATTTTTGGAGGTAGGGATTACTGAGAGAGATTTTTGGAGGTAGGGATTACTGAGAGATTTTTGGAGGTAGGGATTGCTGAGAGAGATTTTTGGAGGTAGGGATTACTGAGAGATTTTTGGAGGTAGGGATTGCTGAGAGAGATTTTGCTGAGCTCATTGCTGAGCGATTGTTTGTGATAGAGAGTTTTTGCTAGAGGTTGATTTTGCTGAGAGTTCATTGCTGAGAGTTGGTATGTTCTGTGAGTTTGTTGCTCAGGTAGAGCTTATTTGATGTCCTTTGTTTGCTTAGTTTGTTTGTGAAATTGTTTAATATTCTGTTTCATTTGTTCCCAGGGGAGAAGGGGAAGGCACCTTGGGAGTGCTTAGGCAAGAGGCCCGTGGGCATACATATACCCGTAGTATATTCACTGTCTAGGCACACTAGGTAAGACCTGGGTGGACCACTCCCTGTATTTTGGTTAGGGCACCAGGTGGTGCTAAATTAGGTAAGTAGTGGGTAGGCAGGTAAGATAGGAGGGGGGGGGGGCTTTGAGATTTACTTTCTTTGCTTTGGTTCCGTCCAGCCCCTTTTCCCCATATTACCGTGTACAGGAATAAAGTCCTTGTAAAACGGTACCACATTCTGCCTGTTGTCATCCTTACTCGCACCTACAGTCCATACCTTTTTCACTTCACAGAGAGTTAAGTTGTAGCAGGGTGTTGCGTTCCCTCTTCATAGAGGCGTGCGTAACATAATGGGGGCTCATCCGGGATTTTTCCATTAAACCCACCGGACCCTGCTGCTCTGCGCTCTCTGTGGTTAGTGATTGAGGTGTGATGGTAGGTTGTGAGTTTGGATGACTTGTTTAGTTAGGGTGTTCAGGAGACTGCATTGTATAAGATGGCTGCATCAGCCATCTCTAAGTTTTTTGAAGCGCCCTCTATTGATTGTTTGGGTAGGTTTCGTAAAGTAGACCTTATAGCTATAGCTGACCATTATGGATTTGTTGTCCCTGAGAAAGCCCTAAAGGCTGAGCTTTTGTTGCTAGTCAGGGAGGGTTTAGTGAGAGAACGGATTCTCTCATTGCAAGGAGAGGAGACGGGTAGACCTTCTGATGCCAAGTCGGAGGACAGGGCGGAGGAAGGGGTTCCTCGTACCCCTTTTACATTGCCCCGATTCGATCCTTTATCTTCTGCTTCGCGTCATTCAGATGGAAGTGCTAGGCTGAAGGTGAGGCTGGCTCGGTTAGAAATGGAGCAAAAAGATAAAGAGAGACAGATTAATTTTGAACTTGAAATTAGGAGAATAGAAGCTGACAAGGAGGTGAGGATCCGACAACTGGAGCTAGACGCTCGCTCCAGTGCGACTCCACAAGCTGCTCATCATCCAACCCACTTCGATGTGCGTAAAAACATAGCTTTAGTCCCTCCATTCCGAGAGTCGGAAGTGGATTCTTATTTCTCTGCGTTTGAGCGTGTGGCCGCTGCGCTGCATTGGCCACTTGAGGTTTGGCCGCTCCTGTTACAATGTAAATTGTCTGGGAAAGCCCAGGAAGTAGTAGCTGCTCTCTCCCTGGAAGACAGTTTACACTACGATACAGTTAAAACTACCGTGTTGCGGGCTTATGAGTTGGTGCCTGAAGCTTATAGACAGCGCTTCAGGAACCACAAAAAAACATCTCACCGTACATTTGTTGAATTTGCTAGGGACAAAGAGTCTCTGTTTAGTCGCTGGTGTTCAGCCAGCAAAGCTAACACCTTTGCTGATATTAAGGAGTTGATGCTGTTGGAGGACTTTAAAGGCAACCTCCCAGATAGAATTGTAGTTCATTTAAATGAACAGAAAGTGGTGACATTGGCCCAAGCAGCAGTGTTGGCAGATGAGTACGCTTTGACACACAAGACTGTCTTTGGTGCACCACGTTTTGAAGGCCGGACGATTACGTCATCAGTTCCTCGTTCAGGTCGCTATTCCTCTGAAAACCCTAAGCCTTTTCATGAAATCAGTGAATGTTTTTACTGTCACCAAAAGGGTCACGTGATCGCGGACTGCCCAGTTTTGAAAAATAAACCGAAACAGTCCCAGTCACCGTCCCCAAAAATGAAAAGTTTGGGTTTAGTCAAGTCTTTGGCTCGTCCATTGGATCGAGTTGTTGATTCAGCATTTGAGAAACCGGATCCTGTCTATGCTCCGTTTATCTCTACCGGTTATGTTTCCTTAACA
>NC_092177.1:27017510-27072510 GCF_045791955.1 Oncorhynchus clarkii lewisi | reverse complement strand
TGGACAGGAATGGTTTGAGAACAATTCTAAGATTTGAAAGACACATTACCAGGTAACTCGTTTACATTTTTTAGAAATGTACAACTTAGGTCAACTATGCTGGCCTATGGAGTCCCTTGGAAACCCAACAACCGAACCGTCCAATAATGGGATTTCTAAAGAAAGTATCTGGGCTTCCGAAAGGACTAATCTCCATAATATATAAACAGCTTTTGGAAAGCTCATATTCTGAGCTAGCCATTAAACAAGTATGTTCCACAGACCAACAACCATTAACACTGAAACAGAATATGGACAAAATATGACCATGGCATCCTGTAATCCGAACAATCAATTTATTCATATCAAGTCTTTTCGAAGACTGTATTTAAAGCCAAATCAACTTTTTACGATGAAATTGCTCCAACAGTTCACTGTGTCCCCTAAATCAGGTAGGCCCTGTTCTTCATAGGACATGGGAGTGCACTGTAGTTAAATGCTTTTGGAAAAAAGTTACAAAAGTCATTTAAAAGGGCATGAATGTAAATATTCAATGCTTCACATCCACTATGTTACTTAACGAGGATAACATGTTGAATTTCTGAATCAATCAGACACGATTACTGCTGGAAGACAGCACTGCCTTAAAAAATATGTTGGCTCTTAGATGGCAGTCACCTCATCACTCCTAATTCATCAGTGGATTCAGTTACTGTTAGAAGGTGGAACATTTGACTTATCGACATCGAGAATGAATGGTGCTAGTCAAGGAACAATCGAGGTCTGGACAAATATACTTGAGTCTTGGATGGAGACATGTTGGCTGGGTGGGGTTGGGGGAATGGAATGAAATGGGATTTTCTTGTTGATTTTCCTTTACATACAAAATTGACTATTACCTAAACTCTGTAATATGAGCAAAATGAGCATTACTTTGTATTATGTATGTATAAATACAGTACCAGTAAAAAGTTTGGACACACCTACTCATTTAAGGGTTTTTCTTTATTTGTACTATTTTCTACATTGTAGAATAATAGTGAAGGCATCAAAATTATGAAATAACACCTATGGAATCATGTGGTAACCAAAAAAGTGTTAAACAAATCAAAATATATTTTAGATTTTAGATTCTTCAGCGTAGCCACCCTTTGCCTTGATGACAGCTTTGCACACTATCGGCATTCTCTCAACCAGCTTCATGAAGTAGTCACCTGGAATGCATTTCAATTAACAGGTGTGTGTGCGTTGTTAAAAGTTAAATAGTGGAATTTATTTCCTTCTTAATGTGTTTCAGTTGTGTTGTGACAAGGTAGGAGTGTTATACAGAATATAGCCCTATTTGGTTTAAGGCAATGTCCATATTATGGCAAGAACAGCTCAAATAAGTAAAGAAAAAATGGCAGGCCATCATTATTTTAAGACATGAAGGTCAGTCAATCCTGGATTTTTTTAAAACGTTTCTTCAAGTGCAGTCGCAAAAACCATCAAGCGCTATGATGAAACTGGCTCTCATGAGGAGCACCACAGGAAAGGAAGACCCAGAGTTACCTCTGCTGCAGAGGATAAGTTCATTAGAGTTACCAGCTTCAGAAATTGCAGCCCAAATAAATGCTTCACAGAGTTCAAGTAACAGACACATCTCAAAATCAACTGTTCAGAAGAGACTGCGTGAATCAGGCCTTCATGGTCAAATTGCTACAAGGAAACCACTACTAAAGGACACCAATAATATGAAGAGACTTGCTTTGGCCAAGAAACATGAGCAATGTACATTAGACCAGTGGGAATCTGTCCTTTGGCCTGTCCAAATTTGAGATTTTTGGTTCCACCGTGAAGCATGGAGGAGGAGGTGTGGGTGTGCTTTACTGGTGACACTGTCAGTGATTTATTTAGAATTCAAGGCACACTTAAACAACATGGCTACCACAGCATTCTGCAGCGATACGCCATACAATCAATCTGGTTTGCTCTTAGTGGGACTATCATTTATTTTTCAACATGACAATGACCCAAAACACACCTCCAGGCTGTGTAAGGGCTATTTGACCAAGAAGGAGAGTAATGGTGCTGCATCAGATGACAGGGCCTCCACAATCACCCGACCTCAACCCAATTGATATAGTTTGGGATGAGTTGGACCACAGATTGAAGGAAAAACAGCCAGCAAGTGCTCAGCATATGTGGGAACTCCTTCAAGACTGTTGGAAAAGCATTCCAGGTGAAGCTGGTTGAGAGAATGCCATGGCAAAAGGTGCCTACTTTAAAGAATCTAAAATGTAAAATATATTTTGATTTGTTTAATAACACTTTTTTGGTTACCACGTGATTCCATTTGTATTATTTCACAGTTTTGATGTTTTCACTATTATTCTACAATGTAGAAAATGGTAAAAATGAAGTGCAACAGAAATAGATATATGGAAAATAGTATGACCTGTAACCCACAAAAAAGTCTCTCAGCATTACTCTGCCAAGCTCAACTCACAGGAAGTGAAGGTAGGCTGTGTGTGTGCGTGTGTGCGTGTGTGCGTGTGTGCATGAACGAGTGTGTACGTAATCAGAAGTTGCAGCAGTTTTTGTCCCAGTTTAAATAGGAGCTACAGCAGAGGGGTTTGATTACCATACAACGCCAGTGACTGATGGGAAAACTCTTCCTCTAGTGACCCAGATTCTCTAGGTTGGGAAAGTGTGTGTCTGTGTGTGTGTGTCTCTGATCCTGTGTATAAGGTTTGTGTCTTACATTTGTATCATTAAGCATCCAGCTGAATGGATTCCTACAGTATTGCTGCAGTATGTAGCAGTATGTAATGCTAGCTAATTGGTGAGTGTGCTGTTGGAATGTTAATGTTCTTTAGCCTTCTGGAATATGACTGTTTGGCATGCCAAGGATGATGGCTTTTGATTGGCTCGCTCGGTATGAGGCGTTTCAGGTTCGTTATTAAACTGTCAATTAGTTCTCATCATCCTAGAGACCGTGTCAATCATGCGGAGACCCACACACATCCTGACAGAAAGTGAGTCCGTTGTTGTTAATTGGCCGAAAATACCTTGTTAGTGGTCGAGGCTGTGGATGAGAGAGTGGTTTTCCACAGCGGTCAGATAGACTTCTCTGTATCGACCACGTCAGAGAAGATGGGAGAGGAAACAAGGACTTGAAATCACAGATCTGAGCCAGTATCAACTGTTAGTTAGCAGCACCATTCACTTCTAATAAATGCTTAGTATAGCCACTGTTTCCTGGCACAGTGGATTTTTGGCCATTTAAATAGAGTTGGGGAAAACTGCTGTGTGACTAATGTAGCATCTTATGTCCTTCTTTACCCCCTATCTATTTATGGGTCAATAAAGATAGACTCCCAGGTGACCTGTCACACCAGCACATTGTTTGGTGTTAACCTTCAAGCCAAGATGAGATCTGGGATTTGCCTGCAGTATAGTGTGTGTGTGTGTGTGTGTGTGTGTGTGTGTGTGTGCGTTTATTTGTATGAGTGTGTACGTGCCTGTGTGTTTCTGTGTCCAAGCTTGCGTGTGCATCTGAGATTGTGTGTGTCCCTGGTGACAGTGCTGGGTCTGATGTTAATGTCTCACCTGTGGTGGAGCTCGGTATCAGCTCAGATGGAGCTCTGGCAGAATTAATGTGTTATACTCTCTCTCTCTATATATATATATATATATATATACAGTATATATATATTTAGCAGACATTATTGTGGGTGTAGTGATGAAGCTTGTGTTCCTAGCTCTAACAGTGCAGTTGTATCTTCTAGTGATCAATGAGAGATTGTAACACACACACACACACACACACACACACACACACACACACACACACACACACACAGAGCATGCAGTAAGATGGTGTGCCTGCTTGTGTTCCTATAGCAACAAGGAGGACAATAGAACTCAGCTGCTCCTGTGTGGTGTGTTGTTCTTCTATAGTCAAGTACAAGAAAAATATTGGTTTAATCAACATTGTGCTGACGTCATTTCACCCAACCTTATCAAACAGAATCATGTTGCATCAATGTGGCTATAAAATATAATACATTAATTTTTATTGAAATGACAAGTGTGAGATTGACATTCCCCTGCCTTCCTGCCAGGGTTGAGCTATATACATATACATATATACATCTTGAGCAGAAAACATCAAACATGTCGTTATATACAGTGGGGAGAACAAGTATTTGATACACTGCCTATTTTGCAGGTTTTCCCACTTACAAAGCATGTTGAGGTCTGTAATTTTTTATCATAGGTACACTTCAACTGTGAGAGACGGTATCTAAAATCCAGAAAATCACATTGTATGATTTTTAAGTAACTACTTTGCATTTTATTGCATAACGTAAGTGTTTGATACATCAGAAAAGCAGAACTTAATATTTGGTACAGAAACCTTTGTTTGCAATTACAGAGATCATACGTTTCCTGTAGTTCTTGACCAGGTTTGCACACACTGCAGCAGGGATTTTGGCCCACTCCTCCATACAGACCTTCTCCAGATCCTTCAGGTTTCGGGGCTGTCGCTGGGCAATACGGACTTTCAGCTCCCTCCAAAGATTTTCTATTGGGTTCAGGTCTGGAGACTGGCTAGGCCACTCCAGGACCTTGAGATGCTTCTTACGGAGCCACTCCTTAGTTGCCCTGGCTGTGTGTTTCGGGTCGTTGTCATGCTGGAAGACCCAGCCACGACCCATATTCAATGCTCTTACTGAGTGAAGAGGGTTGTTTGCCAAGATCTCGCAATACATGGCCCCATCCATCCTCCCCTCAATACGGTGCAGTCGTCCTGTCCCCTTTGCAGAAAAGCATCCCCAAAGAATGATGTTTCCACCTCCATGCTTCACGGTTGGGATGGTGTTCTTGGGGTTGTACTCATCCTTCTTCTTCCTCCAAACATGGCGAGTGGAGTTTAGACCAAAAAGCTCTATTTCTGTCTCATCAGACCGCATGACCTTATCCCATTCCTCCTCAGGATCATCCAGATGGTCATTGGCAAACTTCAGACGGGCCTGGACATGCGCTGGCTTGAGCAGGGGGACCTTGCGTGCGCTGCAGGATTTTAATCCATGACGGCATAGTGTGTTACTAATGGTTTTCTTTGAGACTGTGGTCCCAGCTCTCTTCAGGTCAATGACCAAGTCCTGCCCTTGTAGTTCTGGGCTGATCCCTCACCTTCCTCATGATCATTGATGCCCCACGAGGTGAGATCTTGCATGGAGCCCCAGACCGAGGGTGATTGACCGTCATCTTCCATTTTCTAATAATTGCGCCAACAGTTGTTGCCTTCTCACCAAGCTGCTTGCCTATTGTCCTGTAGCCCATCCCAGCCTTGTGCAGGTCTACAATTTTATCCCTGATGTCCTTACACAGCGCTCTGGTCTTGACCATTGTGGAGAGGTTGGAGTCTGTTTGATTGAGTGTGTGGACAGGTGTCTTTTATACAGGTAAAGAGTTCAAACAGGTGCAGGTAATACAGGTAATGAGTGGAGAACAGGAGGAATTCTTAAAGAAAAACTAACAGGTCTGTGAGAGCCAGAATTATTACTGGTTGTTAGGTGATCAAATACTTATGCCATGCAATAAAATGCAAATTAATTACTTAAAAATCATACAATGTGATTTTCTGGATTTTTGTTTAGATTCCGTCTCTCACAGTTGAAGTGTACCTATGATAAAAAATTACAGACCTCTATATGCTTTGTAAGTAGGAAAACCTGCAAAATCGGCAGTGTATCAAATACTTGTTCTCCCCACTGTACATGCATATACAAAATCGGTGAAACAAACTCTTAAAATTAATGATCAAGGAAAAGAAAACATGTGTGCTAATAGTCTAAGTTCTTATATTTCATGAATCACTTATATTTTGTTCACTATGACGAAAATACTACATTTCTCAGAATGCATTAGTTTAACCCTGAAGTTGACCCTGAGAACTTCAAAAGAAGCCAAACAAATGACATGGTTGGTGGAAATAGAATTGGCCATTCTAAGCACTAAGGTTAAAAGAGAATATGAACATTGATTCCAAATTAAATGTATATTCTTTGGTATCTGGAAGTGTGACCTGTCAGATTCAATGAAACTCTCATGTTCTATGACTGAGTGGAATTTATTTGAGTTGCACTGAATTAAATTCTACTTCCTGTCACTCAAAGGCAAATAAATATTATACATCCTGCGGGGTGTGGCCAATTCAATTTGAATTTCATCTCATGAGTTGAATGGGAGTGAATTCCAAAATTCTGAATTGAGCCCAACCCTGCTTCCTGATTAACACTGTGTGTGTGTGTGTGTGTGTGTCTGTGTGTATGTGTATCTGTATGTGTGTGTCTAGTCTGCAGTGATGGGGACCTGCATAGCCTAGCATCCAGACTGAAGGACTGGTTCGGAGTTCTCCACCTCGACGCCAACCGAGACCTCAAATCCTCTGCCAACTCTGATTCAGCGGCAGGACGTGAGTCACACCATTATCTCTCTGTGTGTGTGTGTGTGTGTGTGTGTGTGTGTGTGTGTGTGTATTTTTTTCCCCGTTTTTAATTGCACTGCCATTTGAAAGTCCATTGCTCTTTTCAGTTCTAATGAGGACTGTAGATGATGAGGACAGTGCTCCTATGTGCTCTACTAAATGTCAACATGTCTCACACTTCAAAAGTACAAACTCTCTCCCAGCACTTTACTCAGATTTTGGACTGAAAAGCCCGAAGACAAGAGTCACTGACTCAAGCAAAGACACGAGGCCCTGACTGAAGTCAAGACACGAGGCCCTGACTGAAGTCAAGACACGAGGGCCTGACTGAAGTCAAGACACGAGGCCCTGACTGAAGTCAAGACACTAGTCCCTGACTGAAATCAAGACACGAGGGCCTGACTGAAGTCAAGACACGAGTCCCTGACTGAAATCAAGACACGAGGGCCTGACTGAAGTCAAGACACGAGGCCCTGACTGAAGTCAAGACACGAGGCCCTGACTGAAGTCAAGACACGAGCCCCTGTCTGAAGTCAAGACACGAGGGCCTGACTGAAGTCAAGACACGAGGGCCTGACTGAAGTCAAGACACAAGGGCCTGACTGAAGTCAAGACACGAGGCCCTGACTGAAGTCAAGACACGAGGGCCTGACTGAAGTCAAGACACGAGGGCCTGACTGAAATCAAGACACGAGGCCCTGACTGAAGTCAAGACACGAGGGCCTGACTGAAGTCAAGACACGAGGGCCTGACTGAAGTCAAGACACGAGGGCCTGACTGAAGTCAAGACACGAGGGCCTGACTGAAGTCAAGACACGAGGCCCTGACTGAAGTCAAGACACGAGGCCCTGACTGAAGTCAAGACACGAGGGCCTGACTGAAGTCAAGACATGAGGACCTGACTGAAGTCAAGACACGAGTCCCTGACTGAAATCAAGACACAAGGACCTGACTGAAATCAAGACACGAGGACCTGACTGAAGTCAAGACACGAGCCCCTGTCTGAAGCCAAGACACAAGGGGCCTGCCGAGTGGCGCAGTAGTCTAAGGCACTACATTGCAGTGCTAGCTGTGCCACTAGAGATCCTGGTTCGAATCCAGGCTCTGTCGCAGCCGGCAGCAACCGGGAGACACATGGGGCAGGGCACAACTGGCCCAGCGTCATCGGGGTTAGGGGAGGGTTTGGCTGGCAGGGATGTTCTTGTCCCATCGCCCACCAGCAACTCCTGTGGCAGGCCAGGTGCAATGCAAGCTGACACAGTCGCCAAGTGTACGGTGTTTCCTCCAACACATTGGTGCGGTTGGCTTCCAGGGCATTGGGTCAAGAAGCAGTTGGGTTGTGTTTCGGAGGACACATGCCTCTCATGTACATGTCTGTACGGGAGTTGCAGAGATGAGACAATTGGATACCATGTATTTGGGGAGATTTTTTTTTTTTATGTAAAAAAATAAGAAACAAGGCCCTGACCTGACCTGACCTGAAGCAAAACAAGAGGCCCTGAAAAGACCCCTCAAATACAACCAAAAGGTTTCTAAACGCAGAGGCCCAACATTGCGATACTTCTGGGAACGCTTCGCAAAGCATACGCAACAGACCAGACAGGTGTTTGGGAAGTCAATGGGAGAAGTAAACAATAATTATTTAGTTGTTCATTTTCTCCAAATCTAAAGGCACAACGTAGATTGGAGTCAATTTCAATGTCAATGTCTGAAGTAGCTGAATATTACTCCAATTCTATTGGTTTCTAGGAATCTTCATGGTTTACTGTCTTTTCTAAAACAGACACACACACACACACACACACACACACACACACACACACACACACACACACACACACACACACACACACACACACACACACACACACACACACAAACACAAATGTCCTCAAACTACCCTCCCTTCCCCCACCCCACCCCACATACACACTAACCTCCCCATCTCCCCTTCCACAGGTTTTGACACCAGTATCTTGCCGATCTGTAAGGACTCTCTGGGTTGGATGTTCAACAAGCTGGACATGAACTATGACCTCCTGCTGGACCAATCAGAGCTCAGCGCCATCTACCTGGACAAGTATGAGCTGTGTATGAAGCCCCTGTTCAACTCCTGCGACTCCTTCAAGGATGGAAAACTGTCCAATAACGAGTGGTGCTACTGCTTCCAGAAACCTGATGGTGAGAGAGATGGAGGAGTTAAGAGAGAGATGGAGGGGTGAAGAGAGAGATGAAGGGTTGAAGGGAGAAATGGAGGAGTGAAGAGAGAGATGGAAGAGTGAAGAGAAGGATGGAGGGGTGAAGAGAGAGATGGAGGAGTGAAGAGAGAGATGAAGGGGTGAAGGGAGAAATGGAGGGGTGAAGAGAGAGATGGAGAAGTGAAGAGAGAGATGGAGGGGTGAAGAGAGAGATGGAGGGGTGAAGAGAGAAATGGAGGGGTGAAGAGAGAGATGGAGAGAGATGGAGGGGTGAAGAGAGAGATGGAGGATGAAGAGAGAGGAGGGGTGAAGAGAGAGATGGAGGGGTGAAGAGAGAGATGAAGGGGTGAAGGGAGAAATGGAGGGGTGAGGGAAGAAATGGAGGGGTGAAGAGAGAGATGGAGGGGTGAAGGGAGAAATGGAGGGGTGAAGGGAGAAATGGAGGAGTGAAGAGAGAGATGGAGGGGTGAAGGGAGAAATGGAGGGGTGAAGGGAGAAATGGAGGAGTGAAGAGAGAGATGGAGGGGTGAAGGGAGAGATGGAGGGGTGAAGAGAGAGATGGAGGAGTGAAGGGAGAAATGGAGGAGTGAAGAGAGAAATGGAAGAGTGAAGAGAGAGATGGAGAAATGGAGGGGTGAAGAGAGAGATGGAGGGGTGAAGGGAGGGCAGACAATGACTAAAGGGAAGGCACTAAAAGGGAAGGCAGTAAAAAGGAAGGGATAGAGTGCATGGAGGGAAGAGGGATGGGAGAAGTAGAAGAGCAAAAAGAGAGGTGTGTGTGTGATGGAGAAGGTTCATTTGAACTGTTCTGTATGTCTTTCTCCAGGTCTGCCCTGCCAGAATGAGATGAACCGGAGTCAGATCCAGGGTCGGAGGAACACTGTCATAGGTCAGTCTGCTGGAGTAACAGCTGTCAATCACTCCTCTGCAAAAAGTCCATTTATTTTGTATATATCGTTTATTTAATATTTTTTACACTGCATATGGAATTAAGCTACATATTTAGCCGTAATACATCACCCAGCTGACAACAACACAAAATATCAATAGCACACACACACACCCTGACATTTTATCTAAAAGTCCCCCGCCCCTAACCCCTTCAAACCCTCAGCCAAACGGCCATCAATAATCGTGCGTAATAGTGTTATAACTCACGACAAAACACACTTTGAGAAATTGTCTTTCACTGGGTCACAAAAAAATGAAAAATGATGTTAATGTGTGTGTGTGTGTGTGTGTGTGTGTGTGTGTGTGTGTGTGTGTGTGTGTGTGTGTGTGTGTGTGTGTGTGTGTGTGTGTGTCTGTGTGTCTGTGTGTGTGTGTGCTGTTATTGAAAATGCCTGGTCCCCTTTAAGCAGGATGTATTACTGTTGTCAGAGCCTAGGTTCTAGTAATTGATTGTTTGCCTCAGCCTCTGCATACACAAAACCTACAGAGACATGACCATGAGTACATTGGAGATGGAGTGAGTGTTTAGTAAATATGGTTTTATTACAAGATTGTTTAGAATTGTGTTTTTTCTTCTTTATTTCACTCATGTCTCTCTCTCTGTGTCTCTCTCTCTGTGTCTCTCTGTCTCTCTCTCTGTGTCTCTCTCTGTGTCTCTCTCTGTGTCTCTCTCTGTGTCTCTCTCTGTGTCTCTCTCTCTCTCTCTCTCTCTCTCTCTCTCTCTCTCTCTCTCTCTCTGTCTCTCTCTGTCTCTCTCTGTCTCTCTCTCTGTGTCTCTCTCTGTGTCTCTCTCTGTGTCTCTCTCTGTGTCTCTCTCTGTGTCTCTCTCTGTCTCTCTTCCTCTCTCTCTCTCTCTCTCTCTCTCTCTCTCTCTCTCTCTCTCTCTCTCTCTCTCTCTCTCTCTCTCTCTCTCTCTCTCTCTCTCTGTGTCTCTCTCTGTGTCTCTCTGTCTCTCTCTCTCTCTCTCTCTCTCTCTCTCTCTCTCTCTCTCTCTCTCTCTCTCTCTCTCTCTCTCTCTCTCTCTCTCTCTCTCTCTCTCTCTCTCTCTCTCTCTCTCTCTCTCTCTCTCTCTTTCTCTCTCTCTCTCTCTCTCTCTTCTCTGTCTCTCTCTCTCTCTCTCTCTCTCTCTCTCTCTCTCTCTCTCTCTCTCTCTCTCTCTCTCTCTCTCTCTCTCTCTCTCTCTCTTTCTCTCTCTCTCTAGGGGCCTATATTCCACGCTGTTCTGAGGAGGGATACTTTAAGCCAACCCAGTGTCATGGTAGTACTGGACAGTGTTGGTGTGTGGACAAATACGGCAACGAGATCGCCGGCTCCAGAAAACAGGGCAACCCCACTTGTGGTAAGACCAATCACAGTCAACACACACACACACTAAAACTGCAGATCACGCCCATCTGGCACTCCAGGCAAGCTACAGCAAGTATTTGAAAGGTTTCACATAGTATTTGAACCCGACATAAAATGACTCACCCTTTTCAACACATGAGCACAGGCACACACAGTACACCTCCAGGATACTCTTTACACGGTGCCCCAAATGTCTCTACGAGTGTGCTCATTGATACAGGTGTTACTGTGTGTGTGTGTGTGTGTGTGTGTGTGTGTGTGTGTGTGTGTGTGTGTGTGTGTGTGTGTGTGTGTGTGTGTGTGTGTGTGTGTGTCTGTGTGATCTGAGCCTGTGTTATCTCGGGTTGCTGGAGGCAGCCATCTCGCTGAGTCTTTCTTTAAAGATACCACTGAACGTGGGATGCCTCTCAATGTCTGATCTGTTAGACACTTTTTTACAGGGCAAAAGTGCGTATGTGTGTGCGTGCGTGCGTGTGTGTGTGTTGCGCCGTGAAAATGAAAAAAACTCTCCAGCCCTTTAGGAGGAAGGGAGGTTGTTATTGTCACATTTTTGTTTTGTAGTTATGGAATGCGATTTTTGGTACTTGTATCTCTAAATAATTGTTCAATTTCACAAGGAGACTGATCTTCAGTAACAATTGCCAGACTGAATGTTAGTGTTGTAAATCCTGTGCTGCTAATGGAAGTTGTGTATCCAACCAGACAGATCTGAGAACAGCCTGTGAAGCCTTATCTATCTATAGCTGAATGCCTCTGGCTGCCTCCTCTGATTCACTGTTCATGTATTTGGGCTTTAACAGCGTTCCTTTGAAGCGTTTGATGCTATAAGATTGTGAGCTTGAATAAAGCAGCGCTCCGGCTCACATGGGCCATTGGAGGAAGATGAGGTTATTTACAGTAATGCATTGTGTTGTCGGAAAAGCGCATCTCAACCAAAAGCAGATCGTCAGTGGTAGTTAGTTTCTGTATCTAACCTGCCTGTCTCGCTGTCACGTGGGGGTCGCCTGATTTGAAAATGGGGTTGCGAGAGAAACTCTTTAATTGCACTTGGTTCATAGAACCGGGGTTATGTCAGTAACCTCCGGTAGCCGCTAGATGTGACTGTAATAAACAGAGGGGTTTCTGTTTTCTTCCTACAAATGTGGCTCTATCTTTTGATTGGTTTAAACTACATATTATGACCCCATCACTGAAAAGTTAGACTCTCAGGAACACGTATGTGTCTTCTGTTTCTCTTTACAAAACCCAACACGCCTCATTAGAACAGAGTGGACAAGACCAGGCACTAAATCAGACTGGGGGGAAAAGAACATCAAGATCAAACAAAATGATTGTCTGATGATCTTCTGAACATCCCAAGACCTTTCTGATGCATTTCAGTCACTTCAAACCATACTTCCTTCAGATTAAATGAAGGTTTTTTATAGGGTGGTGTTGCAAAATAAATTAGAACAAAATGGGGTCACTGGCCGAAGAAGTTTGGGAACCTCTGCTCTAACCTGTCTGTCTCTCTGTCTAACCTGTCTGCCTCTTTATTTAACCCATCTGTCTCTCTGTCTAACCTGTCTGTCTCTCTGTCTAGCCTGTCTGTCTCTCTGTCTAACCTGTCTGCCTCTTTATTTAACCCATCTGTCTCTCTGTCTAACCTGTCTGTCTCTCTGTCTAGCCTGTCTGTCTCTCTGTCTAACCTGTCTGCCTCTTTATTTAACCCATCTGTCTCTCTGTCTAACCTGTCTGTCTCTGTCTAACCTGTCTGTCTCTGTCTAACCTGTCTGTCTCTGTCTAACCTGTCTGTCTCTCTGTCTAACCTGTCTGCCTCTTTATTTAACCCATCTGTCTCTCTGTCTAACCTGTCTGCCTCTCTGTCTAACCTGTCTGTCTCTTTCTAACCTGTCTGTCTCTGTCTAACCTGTCTGTCTCTGTCTAACCTGTCTGCCTCTCTGTCTAACCTGTCTGTCTCTGTCTAACCTGTCTGTCTCTGTCTAACCTATCTGCCTCTCTGTCTAACCTGTCTGTCTCTGTCTAACCTGTCTGTCTCTTTCTAACCTATCTGCCTCTCTGTCTAACCTATCTGTCTCTCTGTCTAAATGTGTGTTTAACCTGTCTGTCTCTCTGTCTAACCTATCTGCCTCTCTGTCTAACCTGTCTGTCTCTGTCTAACCTGTCTGTCTCTGTCTAACCTGTCTGTCTCTGTCTAACCTATCTGCCTCTCTGTCTAGCCTGTCTGTCTCTCTGTCTAACCTGTCTGCCTCTTTATTTAACCCATCTGTCTCTCTGTCTAAATGTTTGTTTAACCTGTCTGTCTCTTTGTCTAACCTCTCTGCCTCTCTGTCTAACCTGTCTGTCTCTTTGTCTAACCTGTTTGCCGCTCTGTCTAACCTGTCTGTCTCTTTGTCTAACCTGTCTGCCTCTCTGTCTAACCTGTCTGTCTCTGTCTAACCTGTCTTTCTCTTTGTCTAACCTGTCTGTCTCTTTGTCTAACCTGTCTGCCTCTCTGTCTAACCTGTCTGTCTCTGTCTAACCTGTCTGTCTCTTTGTCTAACCTGTCTGTCTCTTTGTCTAACCTGTCTGTCTCTCTGTCTAACCTATCTGCCTCTCTGTCTAACCTGTCTGTCTCTCTGTCTAACCTGTCTGTCTCTGTCTAACCTGTCTGCCTCTCTGTCTAACCTGTCTGTCTGTCTGTCTCTGTCTAACCTATCTGCCTCTCTGTCTAACCTGTCTGTCTCTCTGTCTAACCTGTCTGTCTCTGTTTAACCTGTCTGTCTCTGTCTAACCTGTCTGTCTCTGTCTAACCTGTCTGTCTCTGTTTAACCTGTCTGTCTCTGTCTAACCTGTCTGTCTCTGTCTAACCTGTCTGTCTCTGTCTAACCTATCTGCCTCTGTCTAACCTGTCTGTCTCTGTCTAACCTATCTGCCTCTCTGTCTAACCTGTCTGTCTCTTTGTCTAACCTGTCTGTCTCTTTGTCTAACCTATCTGCCTCTCTGTCTAACCTGTCTGCCTCTCTGTCTAACCTGTCTGTCTCTTTGTCTAACCTGTCTGTCTCTGTCTCTTTATTTAACCCATCTGTCTCTCTGTCTAAATGTGTGTTTAACCTGTCTGTCTCCATGTCTAACCTATCTGCCTCTCTGTCTAACCTGTCTCTGTCTAACCTGTCTGTCTCTGTCTAACCTGTCTGTCTCAGTTTAACCTGACTGTCTCTTTCTAACCTGTCTGTCTGTCTCTGTCTCTAACCTGTCTGTCTCTGTCTCTGTTAACCTGTCTGTCTCTACCTGTCTGCCTCTCTGCCTCTCTGTCTAACCTGTCTGTCTCTGTCTAACCTGTCTGTCTCTGTCTAACCTATCTGCCTCTCTTTCTAACCTGTCTGTCTCTTTCTAACCTGTCTGTCTCTGTCTAACCTGTCTGTCTCTGTCTAACCTGTCTGTCTCTGTCTAACCTGTCTGTCTCTTTGTCTAACCTATCTGCCTCTCTGTCTAACATGTCTGCCTCTCTGTCTAACCTGTCTGTCTCTTTGTCTAACCTGTCTGTCTCTGTCTCTTTATTTAACCCATCTGTCTCTCTGTCTAAATGTGTGTTTAACCTGTCTGTCTCTCTGTCTAACCTATCTGCCTCTCTGTCTAACCTGTCTCTGTCTAACCTGTCTGTCTCTGTCTAACCTGTCTGTCTCTGTTTAACCTGTCTGTCTCTGTCTAACCTATCTGCCTCTCTGTCTAACCTGTCTGTCTCTGTCTAACCTGTCTGTCTCTGTCTAACCTGTCTGTCTCTGTCTAACCTATCTGTCTCTGTCTAACCTGTCTGCCTCTCTGTCTAACCTGTCTGTCTCTTTGTCTAACCTGTCTGTCTCTGTCTCTTTATTTAACCCATATGTCTCTCTGTCTAAATGTGTGTCTAACCTGTCTGTCTCTGTCTAACCTGTCTGCCTATCTGTCTAACCTGTCTGTCTCTGTCTAACCTGTCTGTCTCTGTCTAACCTAACTCTCTCGCTCTCTCTCTGTGTGTAGAGGAGGACCAAGAGACCTCAGGGGATTTTGGCAGTGGGGGCGCTGTCATTCTCCTTGATGACCAGGAGGAGGAGCCAGCTCAGAGTGGGAGGAGCCGGCAGAAGCAGAGGAGGGGCCGGATCCATCCCAGAGGGGCCATTGAGGATGACGAGGACGAGGAAGATGACAAAGATGACGAGATTGGCTACATCTGGTAGCTCCACCCCCACCTGTTCTCCCATCAACCAACCAGGGACCCCCGTTAACTCTGAACAGACCTGAAGCCATTCCAGTGTCTCCTTCGTACCCCTCAGCATCAACTCTGTGTTCAACTGACTATCCCCTCCTCTATGCCTCTTGTTCACCTTGAAACTTTCTCTCCGCTACTCAACCTTCATATAGTGTGTCCCTCCTACTCTCCTTCAGAGAATAGAGACGTATTCAATTCAAACAAAGACTGTCTAGTCTCTTTTAATGTGTGTCCCTCTGCTACTGCGTTTGTCCTCAAACCCTTCAACCATAGACTGACACATTGCTATATCCTCTCTTTCTTGTTCTTACTCTCTCATCTCCCCGTTCTCTCTCTTTATCTGTATCTGTGTCTGTGCGTCTCTGAGAGTCTCTTGTCTGACTGTGAGGTCAGAGACAGGTTTGAAGGTGAGATTCTATGGTGTGTTCTGGCCCTTCTGTCAAAGACATTTTCCACTCCCGGCCTCACCCCTCATGTTCTAGAATACCATATTCTCTGGTTACAGAATATTCTATAGGCTCTTTGGTCGAGAATAATGTTCTTGCTGTTCTTGAATGCTCCAGGGTGCCCTAGAACCAGAAAGAGTGATGATGTGTTACTTTTTGTTGCATGTTCCCTGACTACGCCCCTGTGGAAAGACAAGTTTGGGTGGCAAGATACACTGAGTGTACAAACATTAAGGACACTTTCCTAATATTGAGTTGCACCCTGCCCTTTTGCCCTCAGAACAGACTCAATTCGTCAGGGCATGGACTCTACAAGTTGTCGAAAGCGTTCCATAGGGATGCTGGCCCATGTTGACTCCAATACTTCCCACAGTTGTGTCAAGTTGGCTAGATGTGCTTTGGGTGGTGGACCATTCTACACATGGGAGCGTGAAAAACCCAGCTGCGTGGCAGTTCTTGACATAAACCGGTGCGCCTGGCACCTACTACCATACCCCATTCAAAGGTGTGTTTTTCCCATTCACCCTCTGAACGCCCCATATACACAATCCATGTCTCAATTGCCTCGCCTCAAGACTTAAATTCCTTCTTTAACCGGTCTCCTCCCCTTCATATACACTGATTGAAGTGGATTTAACAGGGGACATCAATAAGGGATCTCATCTGGATTCAACTAGTCAGTCTATGTCAGGGAAAGAGCAGGTGTACCTAATGTTTTGTCCACTCAGTGTATAACTCTCTATGTATCCTGTGTCCAGTGTTGGAAAGGGACCTGTAAAGTAAGAATTTCACTGTTAGTCTACACCTGTTGTGTATGAAGCATGTGACAAATAAAATTGGATTAGATGTTGATTTGACAATGTCCATATTGGCTACTGCAGTGCTCCCTCCCTCCCCTTGCTGTCTCAATGCTGTGCAGTCTTTATTTGATGATTCCTCTTCCAATTGAGCTTTTAAAAGTTCAAAACCATGTTGTTAGCCACTTACTAAATAGCAACCACTCTCTTCAACTTGAAAGCTTTGATAATGACTTTTTCCCCAGCTAGTTTTGTACTTCTGTTTCAGTTGGAGGCACTTAGTCTGTAGAGCTACAGAACAGAGAAATCTAATTGTGGTCACACAAAGAGCCCTGCCATTATTCAGACCTTTTTCCAAACCCTCCCAAATCCAGCCTGCAGATTTAGAAACGGACACAAAGAGAAAATGCTTTTAAGGGTTCGCTTTGGGGGGGGGGGGGGGGGGGGGGGGGGGGCACAACTAGAAGCATTGAGTCTGTTAAAAGGAACATAGCACAATAGTTTTGTTTGTCATAGAGTTTTATTTCTGTAGCCATTGGTGTGTACTGTTGACTGAGGAAGTGGAACATTCTATAACTTCTATTCTAAATGAGTTCCTGCTTTTTTTTCCCAGAATATTCCGCGTGGTAATCAAGTGAGGTCAGTTATCTGAATGTATCTAGCCCACGAACCCAGATGAGATAGGCTTAACCCAGAAGGTAGGCTTTTGAACAGTTAAGCCTGACCCTGGAACAGTATAAGGACACCCACACAATGCTCAGTGGCATTCCACTTTGATAATGACAGGCCTTGGATGATCAGACGTATATATAAAGGGGTTTCAGCCGGGCACTACTTTATCAGTTGTCAGTACTGTATTTGTAAGGCTTGTGTTTCATTGGTCTTGTGATGCAGCATAATGATACATTGCTCTTGCTTTGGCGTGCTTTGGCGTGCTTTGGCCTGCGGGAACACATCTTGAACGGATCTTTGATTAAAGTGTGAGACTCTTGTGATTGACACTTTGGCTCAGCCCTTACGGAAAAAGATTCCAGTCAGAGTGCAGTATAACTGTTGTTTTTACTACAGTAATTAGGCAGTTTAGCTGCAGTTATTCTGCAATTACCGCGTCCAAAATACCACAGTCGACTGCACTTACTACAGTTTGCAGTTTTCAATCTTGTTATGAAAGGGATCCAGCACTGACTAAAACTTCACACAATACATCACTGAGCTCTTCTACTCTTCAGCCAATCAGTTGGTACCACTGATGTTTCAATCTGTAAAATACAAGTGTAGTTCCAGGCAGGCACACAGCTAATTAGAAAACAGCCTATCACGACCTAACACTGATTGCTCACTTTCAAATCTCCCACTCTCTCACTCTTCCTCTGCTCCCTCTCTCACAGCCTTCTACTCCCTCTAGCTCCCCCTCTCTCTTGCTCATCTTCACTATCATTTTGTCACTCGCTTATTTTCCCTATTTTTCTCCCTCTCTCTACCCTCCTCTCTCTCTCTCACTCTCTCCTCTGTTTTTCACACTGGGGGAATGTGTGAGGGAGTTTTACAGCCATGGCGCTCCTCTCTCTCGTTTCCCTTATTTCGTTTTTTTATAGCTCAGAGATGTCTCCCCTGCGAGCCTGCCATATCGCTCACTGCCTTGTCTCTCAGCCCAGGGTCTCTGTGGAGACGAGTAATGGACACCATGATTGGGCGGAATGGGGGTTGTGGGTAATGGGTGGTCATTTGACGCCCGTAGAGTCAACCTTTCATCTCGCTCCAAGATGAAAGACAGGCAGAGGAACTCAGGGGAAGAAATGTATGCTATTGGGTTTCGGGCATTCTTTCGCTTTCCCTAAAATGTATATTTTTCTCTAATGCCTATCCTCCCTTTTTGTTCTCTGTTCTTATTTGTTTCTTCCTTCCCCCTCTCTCTCCTTCCCCCTCTCTAACTATTTCAATGTCCCTCAACCATAACAATATACAGTTGAAGTCAGAAGTTTACATACACATTAGCCAAATACATTTAAACTCTTTAAAAAAATGTATGTTTTATTACATTTCTTGACATTTAATCCCAGTAAAAATTCCCTGTTTTAGGTCACTTAGGATCACCACTTTATTTTAAGAATGTGAAATGTCAGAATGATAGTAGAGAGAACCATTTATTTCAGCTTTTATTTCTTTCACCACATTCTCAGTGGGTCAGAAATTTACATACACTCAATTAGTATTTGGTAGCATTGCCTTAAAATTGTTTAACTTGGGTCAAACATTTCGGGTAGCCTTCCACAAACTTCCCACAATAAGTTGGGTGAATTTTGGCCCATTCCTCCTGACAGAACTGGTGTAATTGAGTCAGGTTTGTAGGCCTCCTTGCTCGTACACGCTTTTTCAGTTCTGCCCATAAATGTTATATTGGTTTGAGGTCAGGGCTTTGTGAAGACCACTCCAATACCTTGACTTTGTTGTCCTTAAGCCATTTTGCCATTTTGCCACAACTTTGGAAGTATGCTTGGGGTCATTGTCCATTTGGAAGACCCATTTGCGACCAAGCTTTAACTTTAACTGATGTCTTGAGATGTTGCTTCAATATATCCACATAATTTTCCTCCCTTATAATGCCATCTATTTTGTGAAGTGCACCCGTCCCTCCTGCAGCAAAGCACCCCCACAACATGATGCTGCCACCCCCGTGCTTCACAGTTGCAAGCCTCCCCCTTTTTCCTCCAAACATAACAATGGTCATTATTGCCAAACAGTTCTATTTTTGCTTCATCAGACCAGAGGACATTTCTCCAAAAAGTCCGATCTTTGTCCCCATGTGCAGTTTGAAACCGTAGTCTGGCTTTTTTATGTTGGTTTTGGAGCAGTGGCTTCTTCCTTGCTGATCGACTTTTCAGGTTATGTCTATATAGTAGTTTTACTGTGGATATAGATACTTTTGTACCTGTTTCCTCCAGCATCTTCACAAGGTACTTTGCTGTTGTTCTGGGATTGATTTGCACTTTTCTCACTAAAGTACGTTCATCTCTAGGAGACAGAAAGAGTCTCCTTCCTGAGCGGTATGACGGCTGCGTGGGCCCATGGTGTTTATACTTGCATACTATTGTTTGTACGGATGAACGTGGTACCTTCAGGCATTTGGAAATTGCTCCCAAGGATGAACCAGACTTGTGGAGGTCTACATTTTTTTTGTAGATTTCTTTAGATTTTCCCATGATGTCAAGCAAAGAGGCACTGAGTAGGCCTTAAAATACATCCACAGGTACACATCCAGTTGACTCAAATGATGTCAATTAGCCTATCAGAAGCTTCTAAAGCCATGACATAATTCTCTGGAATTTTCCAAGCTGTTTAAAGGCACAGTCAACTTAGTGTATGTAAACTTCTGACCCACTGGAATTGTGACAGTGAATTATAAGTGAAATAATCTGTCTGTAAACAATTATTGGAAAAATTACTTGTGTTATGCACAAAGTAGATGTCCTAACCGACTTGCCAAAACTATAGTTTGTTAACAAGAAATTTGTGGAGTGGTTGAAAAAAAATGTTTTAATGACTCCTAAGTGGATGTAAACTTCCGACTTCAACTGTATATCTGTGTATTTAGTAACAACTTTTGGGTGATTTCCTGTATCGATCACAACATTAACTCATCTGGTCACTGCATCCCCTCTGACCTCTCACCTCTGACCCTGATAGTGATTGGTTGTTTGTTGATCTCGTCAATAACATGCATGATGACCCTTTCATTTTTTTACCCTTTGCATCTTCAACTCTGACCTCTCTGTGTGTACATCATCCAGAGAGACAATAAACCTTCCACTAACACAATACACACACACACGCACACGCACACACACACACACACACACACACACACACACACACACACACACACACACACACACACACACACACACACACACACACACACACACACACACAGAGAGAGAGGCTGTAACATACTTGTAACATGTGTGTATAAAGTAATCTCTTTCCGAAGCAGTGTAAGGCTCCTTTTTTGATCCTGCCATCAATCTGGCCTTGACCTTTGCCCTCTCATGATGTCTTAAGTGACCCTTGCCCTGTCCTGATGTCACTGCTGTCCCTCCATTGCCTGGCCTACTTGTGTACAAAGCTGAGTAACCCTAGTTGCTCAAACGTCTACAAAAGCGCAATAACAAAAGCGCAATAATTGAGAAGGAAATGGTCCTTCTCATTTCCAACCTGTATTAGACAGTTACTGAACTGTCCTCAGATACACACACACACACACACACACACACACAGTTCTAGTATGACAGCTCCGCTAGTCCAAACAAACACGTACATGGCCATATTTGCTAAAGTCTTCTTTGTTAATTCTATATATTTTTTACTTTGTAAAGAGAAAAAAATACTCTGTGAAAGGGGTGTAATATATTGCCATGTGAAGGCACCGTGGCTTTGTCCAGTTGCATTTAACAGACTAAAGTGTGTAAATCAATTGTCCTTAATGTAGCTAGATTCATGTAGCTCTTTCCATAGAAGCATAGTGTAGTGAGTTCTTCAGTGTCTTATTTTTCCCCTTCTGGAGCTATTATGGAATGTTGATGTTATGGGCTGAAAATATCTTGATTTTATTGTAACAGTTCCACAATGTTTGTCTGAATAAATTTAAGTCTGTCCTGTCCTGTACCTACTCTGTGTGATGGTCTTATTTAAATGATGTCCATTTTTTGCGTGAACACACACACACAAAATATATATGACACATACTCTGTCACTCTGTCATACTCTGTCACTCTGTCATACTCTGTCACTCTGTCACTCTGTCACAGCTAAAATCCTTTTACAAGTTTCATCGAGGTTTGAGAGTTGTGTTATTGCATTTTACATAGCTTATCCTTCATCCAAATGGCAATGGACTATATTGATGTGTCCCAGTGACATCAGTCAAAAGTTAACTCCCCTCACCAGACATGCCTTTGTCTTCATCTAATATGCCATATTAAATCTATCGATTTGATAATGCCCTTTTGTACTCAATTTGATTCATGCAGCTGGAAGAAAATCTATTTTTCAGTCTCTCTCCCTCTATCTCTTCTGCCCTCTCACTCCCTCTATCATTCTGAGTCTGTTATGGCTGTGTCATGGTGATTTAAAACTAGGTTAGGGCTGTGATCTGTGACTGGTGGTGTGGATTAATATAGCTATGGATAGAAACGGCGCATTGGGCACAGATCTAGGTACAGCCTACCCTTCTCAAATCCATTTGGGGAAAACACACAATACTGACCTAAGATTAGTGTCTGAAAATCAAGTCGGCCGGGCCAGCCCGGTATCTTGTTCAGTCAACGTCACAGAAAAATGAATCTTTCCAAATGTGAGCCATTCCAAGACCAAGCCTTCAAATCCAGAAATGTAATATTGCTGCTCATACACCACCTATTCTCCAAGGAAGTAGGTTTCTGGAGAACTGCAATATTGCTGCTCATACATAACCTATTCTCCAAGGAAGTAGGTTTCTGGAGAACTGTAATATTGCCGCTCATACACAACCTATTCTCCAAGGAAGTAGGTTTCTGGAGAACTGTAATATTGCTGCTCATACACCACCTATTCTCCAAGGAAGTAGGTTTCTGGAGAACTGTAATATTGCTGCTCATACACAACCTATTCTCCAAGGAAGTAGGTTTGTGGAGAACTGTAATATTGCTGCTCATACACCACCTATTCTCCAAGGAAGTAGGTTTCTGGAGAACTGTAATATTGCTGCTCATACACCACCTATTCTCCAAGGAAGTAGGTTTCTGGAGAACTGTAATATTGCTGCTCATACACAACCTATTCTCCAAGGAAGTAGGTTTGTGGAGAACTGTAATATTGCTGCTCATACACAACCTATTCTCCAAGGCACTGTAGGTTTGTGGAGAACTGAAATACGGTACCATGGGCTGAATTGATGCAGATTGTTTGAACGTGTTAAACGCCACTTGTTTCCTATTATTTCCCCTGCAGACGCAAGCCTAACAAAGACACTGCAAAAGCCCCACGGATACTGTCAGGATGAACATAGGGTACTGTTTCTGCATCCTCTCAGGGACAGCAGGCGTTATCAGGGAGAGGTGTTGACAGAGCATCAATGTGTTGACAGAGCATGTTGACATTTGTCAAACCAGCCCCTTATCGGATTGTCATGTCCCTTAGTTGAGGGCTTGATTGTTCCTCCTAAATATGACTTGCTCTCTCGTTTTACTCAAGCTTAAAACTCAGAAGTACCACATCTGCTGTTGCTGTATCGGGGACGTTTTTGGTCGGTGAAAGGTGCAGATTAACATAGCATAAATGGAAAAGGTGTCCATTATATATTTAACTTCAACCTGCAGCGTTAAGCAGTTTGGACCTCTATATCGCCACTAAGCACGTCGAAAGGTTCTGTACAAGAGGGCGAGACACTAACTCTCCAGGGCTCCCTCATAGATGAAATATGATTGGCTTTTGCCCCATGTCACTCAGCTGTGGAGGCGGGAATTGTTTCCCTGGCTCCCAATCCCCTTTCGGTGTGACCCCTATGAGATCCATCGTTAAGATAGACTGCATGTCCCACCTTCTTTAAATAGAGGTTATTGGGTTTAATCCAGTGCATTAATAAACTCTTAATAGCTCTACACAGTGGATACGGAGAGGATCCTCGACCCACTCTCGTCTCACCGCCTCTCATTGCTATTTATGAAGCTCTAGCTCTGTTCCTGATTAATCCACTTAATATTTAGGAGCAAATCATTAAATGTCTTGTCTGCCTCCAAGGAAGACGTAGAGAGGAAAGAGGGGGAGGGACAGGCGATGATGTGATGTGACGAGAATGTAGACTCATCTTGGTACTTTCTTCCACAACCCAAGACACACAGCAAAGCCCCAGCTATGGGCGCCGCATTTTGGTACTTTCTTCCACACCCCAAAACACACAGCACAGCCCCAGCTATGGATGCCTCGTGTTCGCACTTTCTTCCACACCACAAAACACACAGCACAGCCCCAGCTATGGATGCCTCGTGTTCGCACACACCACAAAACACACAGCACAGCCCCAGCTATGGATGCCTCGTGTTCGCACTTTCTTCCACACCACAAAACACACAGCACAGCCCCAGCTATGGATGCCTCGTGTTCGCACTTTCTTCCACACCACAAAACACACAGCACAGCCCCAGCTATGGATGCCTCGTGTTCGCACTTTCTTCCACACCCCAAAACACACAGCACAGCCCCAGCTATGGATGCCTCGTGTTCACACTTTCTTCCACACCACAAAACACACAGCACAGCCCTGGCTATGGATGCCGCATTTTGGTAAAATTCTTCCACACCCCAAAACACACAGCACAGCTCCAGCTATGGATGCCTCGTGTTCACACTTTCTTCCACACCACAAAACACACAGAAAAGCCCTGGCTATGGGCTCCTCGTCTTGGCATTCCTTCCACACCCCAACACACACAGCACAGCCCTGGCTATGGGCGCCTCGTCTTGGCATTCCTTCCACACCCCAAAACACAGAGCAGAAGCACACAAGATACCAGATAGACTCCGCCAGATACACACACACACACACACACACACACACACACACACACACACACACTGCAGCTGCTTAAGAAGATGTGTCTTTAGCGGGGATGCTAGTTATTGAAGTGCTGATGAGTATGATCCCCTGTCTGAATGTGTGGCAGACAGAGAGACAGTGAGACACAAATTAGCATGCGGAAAAACTGCTGCTTAATATCCTCTGAGGTTTCAATGTTTTTCCCTGGCTTTCTGAAAGCTGCGTCTTTACACTCCCAACTGGACATGACGTTGTCAGAGGGAGAATAAATGATCCAAGCATTAATGGGTATTTTATATAACACCAGAGATTAGGAATCACAGTCATTTGATCAAGTTTGATTTGCATGGCTCCATTTACGCAGTCATTGATGTTAAGAAAGAGGCGGGCCCAGGCTTAATAAACCCTGTGCTGATGGAAATGAGAATGAAGCACTAACTGGTTTAATCATTTGACACATTCAGTATTCAGGATTCTGAACTCCACCAGTATGTGGTAAATTCTGAGTCAGAGTCATCAATATAGTTCCCCCTCAGCACTTATCCAAGGTCAGTTTTTGTGTTTGTCCTGCTTTAGGTCCGGATTAGGCCAGTGCCCTGTCACTGCTACCTCTGTCTGCTCCAATTATTGTACTGTGTATGTCAGCTCTTACAGTCTCCTGGTTGGCACTAAACTGAATGTGACATGAGGGACAGAGAGCAGGTGTGGGGTGTGGTACATAGTGATATGTGCGTGTGTCTTTGTGTCTCACCGCATCCAACCCAAAGCACCACCCATCCCCTCCCCATTTGTTCAGTTTGTGACAAGCACAGGGATGCCCTTGAACACCTCAACATCCCTCCCTCCCTCTATCCCCTCCGTCCCTCTCCCTCCCTCCCTCCCTCTAGCAGATGGTCACAGATGGAAAGTGGAGCAGAGCGGACCTGATGGCATCTGTGTCGGGTCGCTCTCGCCATAACCCTCCCACACACACACATGGTCAGCCAACCTCTCTCATATGGTTGTCTCTACCTTAGAGGGGTCATCAGAAATCATTGGAGGTCATTGTAGGTTGCAGTTTCTTCTGGGTCTACTACTGTACACAAAGACAGAACATGAGTTTCTCTCCTTGACTCCCCTTTACCTGTCTGAAGTAACAGAATGATATCACTCTGACCCTGTCTGCAGAGAATCTGTTGAGTTGGGGAAAATGTCACTTGTCTGACCAGAACACTGAACACTAGGCCAGATCCGTTTCCAGGCGACAGATTACAGCTCTGATGGCAGACAGAGGGTGATACATGGGTGTTTATATTGTATTGGAGGAAGACTGCCTCGCAAACTGCTGTATCATTTACTGTCTGTAATATGGGTATCAGTGCAGAGGGGAAATTAGAATGGAATCTGAGATGTATGGAGGAGCAGGAGGGGTTGTGCACACACACACACACACACACACACACACACACACACACACACACATACACACACACACACACACACACACACACACACACACGGGTACTGGTTTAGTACCATAAAGTTGCTTTCTTTAGTGAATCAATGCTGTCATCTAGTGGTGCAACACTGGGCTTTACTTTGGAAGAAATACTGTATATTTTGTTCTACATTGCCAATATAAATAGTTTTTTTTTATGCAATTTGAAAGTACATATAGAGAAAGGAAAGTAGTATATAGAGGAAATTAGAGGCTTCCATAACTGACAAAATCCATTATTCCACCGACCAAACTTTGGTAATGTGATATTATGACTGATGGATATTTTCATTTCATGACATTGCTTAGCTCGCTAATGTTTTTTCTCTATTCAAGTCACTACAGAAGTTCAAGTGAACTTCAAGTTGTGATCCGTCGTAAAATATAATTTTGACTACAAATCCCATGTGAAACATTTTGAGATGTCCCCGCCCATTTTCGTATAATAGTTCATCACTCCAATCACCGTGCAGATATCCATGACCAACAGGAAGTTTTGACCAACCAACAAAGTCACTCACCGTTTCAACGCGGTTTCCAGGAAGTGAGAAAAACCGAAATCACATCATCGCACCACGCGAAGCTTGTGTAGAGGAGCCGTCATTTCACTGAGGACCGATTCAGCTAGCGTGGTAGCCGTAGCGTAGAGACCGGAGCGGCGTTGCCCGAGGCAGGTACGGTGTCGTCGATTGTGTTTGTGCACGCAAGGTGGAACGGGTTGACAGTTGAATATTTTAATTGTTTATTGATGAAGTGAGGCGAAGTTTGGTCGGGTTGCGACGTTATATAACGAATAGGTTGGGAAGAGTGTATAGGCCTAATTTTTCCGCGCACTTTGCCGACACAAGCAAGCGGGGTATAGTCTTCTTCATCCGGGTAGGTCCACCACTGCTGATCCAGGTCCCTCTCGGACACCCGCTTCTAGCTCCGAGGGGTACACAACTGTCACCCTGGCAACCTAAAACCCGATGTAACGTTAGCCAGCTAACGTTATTCTCTTTTAGGTGCTGACGCGATTACAGCAGGAAAGATGGCGGATGACCCTAACGCGGCAGACAGGAACGTGGAGATATGGAAAATCAAGAAACTGATTAAAAGTTTGGAAGCTGCCCGTGGGTAAGTGGTTGAATACGGTGTGTACCTGAGTGTCGATATGCCGACGTGAATGGACCATGTGATAACAGCTGGATAAGTGAGGCCGGATTTGGGAGTGGTAGCTTAGCTATGGTAGCTTGCTAACACAGCCAACATTGTAATTAACTTTAGTTCCCACCAGTATTCGATGTTCATCGTATACTTATTATGTTGGTTGCCGTGCTATTTGTAGCTAGCTCGGTTGTTTGTGTGTTGATGTCCGGCTTAACTAACGTTAGCGACATGTCAGCTAGCTGTTACCTAGCTGAAAACGCCGGCTACGGTGGATAGGGTCTTGAAGAACAGCGTGTTGGTGTGGTAATCACATTTAGCTGTGTCCTAATACTCATACTAACCGTACTATTTGTGACGTAAATTGAGTATATAGAATGCCAGGAAGTCAGAATATCTTTATGTACATATTCTTCATCCCTTTTACACTTGTGTGTGTATAAGGTAGTTGTTGTGAAATTGTTAGGTGAGATTACTCGTTGGTTATTACTGCATTGTCGGAACTAGAAGCACACGCATTTCGCTACTCGCATTAACATCTACTAACCATGTGTATGAGACAAATACAATTTGATTTGATGCCTATTGGTCATAGTATGGATATACAGTTGAAGTCGGAAGTTTACATATACTTATGTTGGAGTCAATTAAAACTCGTTTTTCAACCACTCCACAAATGTCTTGTTCACGAACTATAGTTTTGGCAAGTCGGTTAGGACATCTACTTTGTGCATGACACAAGTAATTTTTCCAACAATTCTAAGTGAAATAATCTATCACAATTCCAGTGGGTCAGATGTTTATATACACTAAGTTGACTGTGCCTTTTTAAACAGCTTGGAAAATTCCAGAAAACTATGCAATGGCTTTAGAAGCTCCTGATAGGCTAATTGACCTAATTTGAGTCAATTGGAGGTGTACCTGTGGATGTATTTCAAGGCCTACCTTCAAACTCCGTGCCTCTTTGCTTGACATCATGGGGAAATCAGCCAAGACCTCAGGAAAAAATTGTAGACCTCCACAAGTCTGATTCATCCTTGGGAGCAATTTCCAAATGCTTGAAGGTATCACGTTCATCTGTACAAACAATAGTACGCAAGTATAAACACCATGGGACCACGCAGCCATCATACTGCTCAGGAAGGAGACACGCTCTGTCTCCTAGAGATGAACGTACTTTGGTGAGAAAAGTGTAAATCAATCCCAGAACAACAGCAAAGGACATCGTCAAGATGCTGGAGGTACAAAAGGATCTATATCCACAATAAAACAAGTCCTATATCGACATAACCTGAAAGACCTCTCAGCAAGGAAGAAGTCACTGCTCCAAAACCGCCATAAAAAAAGCTAGACTACGGTTTGCAACTGCACAATGGGACAAAGATTGTACTTTTTGGAGAAATGTCCTCTGGTCTGATGAAACCAAAAATAGAACTGTTTGGCCCCAATGACCATCATTATGTTTGGAGGAAAAAGGGAGAGGCTTGCAAGTCGAAGAACACCAACCCAACCGTGAAGCACGGGGGTGGCAGCATCATGTTGTGGGGGTGCTTTGCTGCAAGGAGGGACTTGTGCACTTCACAAAATGGATGCCATCATGAGTGAGGAGAATTATGTGGATATATTGAAGCAACATCTCAAGACATCAGTCAGGAAATTAAAGTTTGGTCGCAAATGGGTCTTCCAAATGGACAATGACCCCAAGCATACTTCCAAAGTTGTGGCAAGATGGCTTGTGGACAACAAAGTCAAGGTTTTGGAGTGGCCATCACAAAGCCCTGACCTCAATCCTATATAACATTTGTGGGCAGAACTAAAAAAGTGTGTGCGAGCAAGGAGGCCTACAAACCTGACTCTGTTACAATAGCTCTGCCAGGAGGAATGGGCCACAATTCGCCCAATTTATTGTGGGAAGCTTGTGGAAGGCTATTCGAAACGTTTGACCCAAGTTAAACAATTTAAAGGCAATGCTACCAAATACTAATTGAGCGTATGTAAACTTCTGACCCACTGGGAATGTGATGAAAGAAATAAAAGCTGAAATAAATCGTTCTCTCTATTATTATTCTGACATTTCACATTCTTAAAGTGGTGATCCAAACTGACCGAAAACAGGGCATTTTTACTAGGATTAAATGTCAGGAATTGTGAAAAACGGAGTTTAAATGTATTTGGCTACGCTATCCTGGTCTAGGGGACTGCAACTCAGTGCTAGAGGCATCACTACAGACACCCTGGTTCGAATCCAGGCTGTCCAATAGGGTGGCGCACAATTGGGCGTTGGCTGGTGTAGGCCGTCATTTAAATAATAATTAGTTCTTAATTGACTTGCATAGTTAAATAAAAGTTACATTTAATTACTTTTAAAAAATATATTTTTTTACAAATTTAAATTCCTTGCGTATAGCATATGGTTACAACAGTATGTACCATGTTAGCTAGCTACCTAATGTTAGTTGGCTACTAATATATCGACCTTGCCAGTATATCAACAAAATGCCATCTAACTAACTATCCAACGTTTATTGACTTGATTGTTCTCGTCATTCTTAGTTTAGCTAAGTAGTGTAGTCTTGTGTTCCCAATGGACATTCGGTTTCGTTCGTAAATTCGCTGTGGCTATCTACTCCGATTTCAGAGCACTCTCGTCTGAGTGTACCGGTGCAGAGCGCAGAATAAACCAGTTGAATATGGCCGGTGTCAGTAAACATCGGCAAAAAATAGTAATTAACTTGTTGCCAGCAGCACTGTTACAGTCACCAACGCTCTGGATAACATGAAAACAGCCTAACCAGCTCTGCTAGGGTGAGTAAAACGGTCAGATTGAGGTGTTCTCTCATTTGTGTCAGGAAGTAGCAAGTTAGCTTGACTGCCGTTTTGAGGTCAGAACGCTTGGATCAACCCTACTCCTCGGCCAGAGCATCCAGTGACATTGCCTGGCAGTGTGCGTGCGCTCAGAGCGAAACACTCTGAATTTTCAAACTGACAACGTTCTGAATTTACAAAGGCTTGGAGCGCACTCTGGCACTCCAGATTTGAATTTTAAATGTCTAGCTAGTAATTTATGCTAAAGAGCTAGAAAGAGGTTGCAATAGCAAGCAGCATCGACTTCCAGTAGACAGGCGAATCGCTTGTACGCTCAACTGAAAAGGATACCATTCGTTTATAGTATACTAAAATGAAATGATAGTATATACTCATTAAGTATGTAGTATACAGTATGTTTGTATGGGTATTCAAACACAGCTATGTTCTCATATGCTGCGCTAGACTTAGCAGTTAGTAAACGATGTTGGCTTGCTATCAAGATATGGCATTGAGCGTGTCTTCTACTTGGAAGTGGAAAGCATGGAATCTATACTCGATGAGTAGCAAGCAGCAATCCAATTGCCGTGTCCTATTCTTTCTTTGGTGACGATGTGTGACGTTAGTTAGCGGTCATCCATATTAATTTTGATACGTAGTTGACAAAGCTAGCGTCGTGGCTTCCTCGAGCTGTGACTAGGCAAAAGGGACGGCGTTGTTCCTGAAGTATTCTTGTTGTCCACTGACGCAGAATCAACTGTCCTCTATAAACGTTACAAACATGCACGGTTGACCATTTGACCTATATTCACAAGCCAGCTAGCTACCCGTCTGTATGCAGCGTGTATAGTGAATGCAGACAATGTGGCTCAGTGGAACTTCAGCGCAGTCTTTGGTGTCAAGGACAGAGCTTGCATGGAAACTGTGTGCCCCCTCCCTCACCTTTCAGACCGTGGAAGGTAATGTTTGGTTGCCAGTGGTGTCAATGTTGAAGGGTGCCAGTGTCACACAAAGGTAGATCCGGTAAAATGACAGAATCAACAATGTTTTGATTGTGGACACATATTCCTTTCTTTCAGAGTTTGAGATATGACTAAGACAGTTATGTACACAACTGAATGTGTGTATTTAGGTTGTCTAACCACCTGTCCCCCTCTCCTCAGTAATGGAACCAGTATGATCTCGCTGATCATCCCCCCTAAGGACCAGATCTCCAGAGTGGCCAAGATGTTGGCAGATGAGTTTGGCACAGCCTCCAACATCAAGAGCAGAGTCAACAGGCTCTCTGTGCTCGGGGCCATCACCTCTGTACAGCAGAGACTAAAGCTATACAACAAGGGTGAGTGACTGACTGCATAGTTGTGTGATGTTGAAGCCTTGACCTCCTCATAGCAGACTCTAAAGCTACAGCAAGGGTCTGTTCTTTGTTTGTTTTTACAATGGGTCACTGGGTCTTGCCTGTGCTGACTGATAATCCCTGTGTCTCTCCTGCAGTGCCGCCTAATGGCCTGGTGGTGTACTGTGGAACCATCGTGACAGACGAGGGCAAAGAGAAGAAAGTCAACATTGACTTTGAGCCTTTTAAACCCATCAACACCTCCCTGTACCTCTGTGACAACAAGTTCCACACTGAGGTAGGAGCTCAAATCGTGTCTGTCTCCTGTATGTGTGTTGTCTAATTGTCTCTAGAGACAATTGTAATGGAAATGCCCTCTGTCCTTCTCTCCTCTCTCCAGGCGTTGACAGCCCTGCTGTCTGATGACAGTAAGTTTGGCTTCATAGTGATCGATGGTAGTGGGGCTCTATTCGGGACGCTCCAGGGGAACACTAGAGAGGTCCTGCACAAGTTCACTGTGGACTTGCCCAAGAAACACGGTACGCTTCGTTCATCACACACACGGAGAGATGAGAACAAGAACATTAGAGATGTTGTCCCCCACCAATAAATACCCTTTAGTCAATACAATTTCTCTCTCTCATAGGCAGAGGAGGTCAGTCTGCTTTGCGCTTTGCCCGTCTGAGGATGGAGAAGAGACACAACTATGTGAGGAAGGTGGCTGAGACAGCTGTCCAGCTCTATGTGGCCAACGACAAGGTCAACGTGGCCGGAATGGTCCTAGCAGGGTCTGCCGACTTCAAGACTGAACTCAGCCAGTCCGACATGTTCGACCCTGTAAGTGTGTGTGTTTTAGATAATCCGTGGTTTATGCTGCATTAATCCATACTGTGATCAGTTCATTCTTTGTCAGGTTGATGCTTTTTGCGCAATTCCTCTGATTTTCTGATTCTGAGTGAATCAAGCATTTCACGGCCCACTGACCCCTGTTGTGTGTGCGCGCAGAGGTTACAGGCAAAGATTCTAAAGCTGGTGGACATCTCGTACGGAGGGGAGAACGGTTTCAACCAGGCCATCGAGCTGTCGGCAGAGGTCCTCTCTAACGTCAAGTTCATCCAGGAAAAGAAGCTCATAGGTCTGTTTGTGGCACGTTGAGGTTAGATTTTGGGTTATCCCAGCGAATGTGTGTCTGTGTTAGGTGTTTTTGTTAGGGTTAGTGCAGATTGTTTCCTTGTGAATGGTAATGATAATTAGTGTGATGATTGCTTCCCATTCTCCATCACTAAATGTTTGTTTTTTCTATCCTTTATTTGTCTTCCCCTCCATTCTTGCTCTCTCTCTCTCTCCTACTCGCTCACTCTCTGCAGGCCGGTACTTTGATGAGATCAGTCAGGACACGGGGAAGTACTGTTTTGGGGTGGAGGACACACTCAAAGCCCTGGAGATGGGGGCTGTGGAGATCCTCATCGTTTATGAGAACCTAGACACCATGCGCTATATTCTTCGCCTGCACGGGGCTGAGAGTGTCGGAACAGAAAACGGTACACACACACTCCCCATGTGCAGTATATCCTCTGGCACTATGAAGTAGAACAACTGAGAAGAGAACACACTGTCTCCATCGTCCTTTGTGTTTCAGATGAGAAGACTCTGTATTTAACACCAGAGCAGGAGAAGGACAAGTCCCACTTCACAGACAAGGAGGTAAACCCTGTTCTCTATCCCTTGTTCTCACACCCACACGCAGGTACACTCACGGTTGCCTTCACAACTCTTTGTCTCTGAACCCATTCGGATGGTTGAATTTGGTGTTAACTTGTTTACACTTCTTTACCCTCTCAAACCTGTCCATTTGTGTGTGTGTGTGCGTGTGTGCGTGCATGTTCAGACTGGGCAGGACCACGAGCTGATTGAAAGCATGCCTCTGCTGGAGTGGTTTGCCAACAACTACAAGAAGTTTGGAGCCACGCTGGAGATCGTCACAGACAAGAGTCAGGAAGGGTCTCAGTTTGTCAAGGGCTTCGGTGGCATCGGGGGTGAGTCCACACCAACCAGGTGTTGTTTTCTACAATTATAACATGGTGTCCTTTTGTTACGGTCATGTTGTGGCGGTAGTTCACAGCATGAGGTCAACTTCATGAACCTAATATTAGTAATGACTGTTCAGTCTTTATCCAGATAATTGACTCTTTCTTACTCTCTCTTTCAGGATGCTTGCGGTACAGGGTGGATTTCCAGGCCATAGATTACCAGGCGGAGGACGACGAGTGTTTTGATTTAGATGACTACTAGGTAGTCGGACTGAATAGGGGAGAAAGAAGGGAAAAAGGTGAAGAATGATGAAATAAGGATAGAAATATGCCACCTTTTTTTTTCAGCGAGTGGAAAGAGACGTACTGACCATGTAGACAGACATGCATTCAATTTGAAACACGCACACGTACCCATACATGTACACTTCTAATAACGCGCACACGCTGAAGACTGAGATATTCTTTCAATCCAGAGAGGGACAACCCATCCTGAGTGAATCCCTGCCTTAGAGTGCTGGTTCCTTCCCCTGGTTGGATTGGACTTGACTCAAATCGTTTTAGTTTGTTTATTTTTCTCCCCTCCATTTTGAATGGACACAACAGCAAGTTCCCAGCAACCCTCGCTCGCAGCAACCCCCCCCCTTAGGTCCGATGAAGACTTTGGACTCTATCCTCGCGTAAAGAACATGTATTTTCCTTTCTTTTCCCCCATCGTGTCCTTGCCCCCCCTTAATGCTTTTTATATATATATTTAGGCTTTTTATTTTTTACTGGTAATTGCTGCTGTTGTATTTTATTTTTTACCTGGGTTTCTGTAGAGAAGGGGGGGTATTAAATTTTAACTGCTGAAACCCATTGCTACCTCCTCATCCACTGTGGTCTCAATCATGTGGAGTGTGTCGTTCCCAGAGGAACTGGCTCTACCGGCTCCCCTGCTAATGAAAAATGTTTATTTCACCCATGAGCTTCAGTGGCTGTAGAACGTGTGAACTGTTTATATGCCATCCTGTGCATGTATTTTATACTGAACAAAAATATAAATGCAACAATTTAAGATTTTTACTAAGCTACAGTTCATAAGGAAATTGAAATAAATTCATTAGGCCCTAATCTATGGATTTCACATGACTGGGAATACAGAGATGTACTCGGTTAGACCACTGGTCAGGTTTCTGAAGTCTCGATCAACAGTGGTCAAAAAGGGTAAGGAGAACATGGAGTTCAGGAGATTAACCCTATCACCCATTCTACACGTTTAATATATCACATATATAAGAACACATTTGCCCAGGCATTGCTCAAGTTGGCCTTTACATCCCTGTTTGAAGAGATACATGCCTAGATTGTCATTTTAGCCATTATATCCACTGTCTTTTCAAATGATCTGCTGCTTGTTTAGTGTTTAGAAGTACTGCAGAATGAATGTTTCCACAATCAACACACATCTTCCACCCATCAGCCCCCTCACATCATTTTCTAATATTACCTGACCCAACAGAAATGTTTTTTTTTTAGTTGGCAGTCCTGGTGCCGGGAAGGCGAAGTGTTCATCATACTGCTTGTAAAATGCAAGTCATCGCTGAGCCTGATAGAAAGGATATTTATATCGTTACAATAAGTGATGATTACTGATAAAGCTTTGTGTTTCCCAGTATGTTAACATCTTCAACCATTTGTCCTTTTGTTTGGGGTGTCACTGGAGGTGCGTTCAGTTCACTTGGAACGTTTGCTACGTGGCCGAACGATTTGTACTGAACTACACGTGTCTGCAAAACATTGAACAGACTTCGAGGTACATTTGGTAGGTGTGGTGAGTGTTCTTGGTGGGTTTCAATTAATCCCGCCTGGTCGCCAGTGTAGGCGTATTTTGTATCCGCTGAAAATTGATTCGATTTGGAAGCGGGCTGGCTCCCAGGCATGAGCCAGGTGCCGTGTTCAAAGCCTACGGCGAAGTCTGCTCAAAACAAAAGTGACGTAATTAAGCACATGTAGTAATGACTAAGATTCTGCGTTTCACATGCAAAAGGGTTAATGCTGCCTTGACAAAATGATCGAGCGGTGCAGATTATAGTTCGATTTGAGAATGGTGCGCCTCCCTCTGCTTTCGCCAGGTGCCCCGCGGCTCAGCATAATCAAATCTTCCCATTATACCTCAGTGATGCTAGGTGTGGCTTGAAGCAATGAGTGCTGTATTTAAAGGGCAGTAGCCATGCTGACAGCGTTCCCCAATCCACAACCAACCCATCCCCGTTTTTCAACTGGTTGTTCAGTACATATCAATTGAACGTCAAAACGTACTGAACGCAGACTAGGGAAAGCCGTGATAGCACGACAAGCCAATCATTATGGGGCTAATGCACGCCTCTTTAGCTTAGCTCGGCCAATCAGAGTGTGTGATTCTGAAGGGAGTGCCCCATCCCCCACTAAACCGCCCTGCCAAGCTGTAGTTTAGGAAGTTAATGACGTCTCTGCATTTGCAGGCCGCCGACGCAGGGTTGGGTTTCTATTTTCACAGCCGGGATTCGGGGGGAACAACAACATGGAGCCGGAGATGGAGGACAACACGTTGGAATTAATGGTAAGCGTTGGTGAGATTAGGTCCCCGGGGTTGCTATTGGGCTCGAAAAGGAACCGTGGAGCCTTGAATCGAAGGCTGGCGGGGTACCAATTCGAACCGACGGTCAGGAGAGCTGGAGGAAAGATGAGGGAGGGCCTGAAAGAGCAATGTTTTTCCTTGAGTATCCTGGTCCAGCGATTGACTAGGTCGTCGACACCTAACTATATTTTAAAGTGACAGGACAGTCCATTCCCTTTCCAGTGGATAATTTGAACCAGTAACATGTAAAAAAAATAAAAATAAAAAAACAAGTCGAAAGGTTACTGAAAGTCGTCCGCTGAAGAAAGCTAAGATTTTCGGGGTAGCGTTTCACTGCAGTGACGCTGCGCCACACGGCCCAGTGTGTCATAGTTAGTTAGCTAACTAGTTAGCCTGTTAGCTATGGACACAACATACATGACTAGCTATAAACATGTATATTAAGATCATCATATAAACAGAATGAAGCATGTTGCCCCCACCCCTCTTCAATGTCGATATGTTATTGTAGCTAGTGTGCGTGTTTATAAAGCTGCGTAGAAGGAAGTGGGCATCAACATTAACTAGTTAGAAAGAGGTATTTAAATGGTTAACTCCATTACTAACGTAGCTAGTAGTTGGGCACCACGTTATGGTGTTGTGATTCATTAATCATTTCAATTTACTTGACACTCAGTAGCTTCATTTTGACAGCTACATAAATACCAGCTATCTAAGTTAGCTAGCTATTGATGTTGTTTGGTTTTTCATCTTGTCATCGTTCAATTTACCAAGGTAGCTAACGTTAGTTCGCAGTATTCATTGGTAGCTGCTTAGCTAGTTAGCTGAACTAGACACATGATCCGCCCAAAAGACGCATCATATTTCGGGGGGTTATAGCTGTTGGCCCAGAGTTCTAGTTTGTTAGTGGTTGGTCTTACATCATTTTTGCTAGAGGACGTCAGCTAATCACCAGTCTTGACAGGCAATGTGAGAGCTAGCTAGAAGCTGTAAACAGAGTTTATAGTACAGTAAGAGGGATACCTAGTCAGTTGTACAACTGAAATGTCTTGCGTAAGCCTGATATTTACAGTAAAAGGGACTGATCAAAAGTAACTGATTTGGTTGGTTCCAGCCAGCAGAGAAAGTGAAATTCCACAGAACAAGACTGTCTCCTCACACCACAGCAAGGATGGAATTACTTTCATGCTGAATCAGAAATGAGTAATACTCTCAAGTGATTCACCTGTAACTAACTTGTGAATCTGTCAGGACTTGAGTTTTCCATTTTCCTATTTAGGTAAATGTCACACCCCTCTCTAAAACACAACTACTTTAAAATTAGCCCTGCAAGTAAACTACATTGAACTTGAGCTAGGACATGTTCCATGTTCCTGATCTATTTACCCTCCGGCCTACCCAGGTGTAGCCTTTCCCCAACCTAGGGCATATTATATGGCCTACTTTCACTGAATTGTTTGGCAATATACACTCACTCATGTTGGGTTTGTTCTAGATTGTTTTCTGTGTGTGTCTGCATTTTGTCCCTATGTAAATCACTAACCACTTCCATAGTGTGAGGATGGCAGAGCAGAGGGCAGGGCATTAACAAAAATCAGAGGGCAGAAAATTGACCAACATGCCTGTTGCCCCTCCCACTCCTCTTCCTATCCCCACCCACTTCATATCTAATAATGCTTTTGTATGTCTAACTATGCCTTGTGTTTGAAAGTGTGTGTGTGTTTTTGCGCTCACTGTGCAAATGTGCTTGTAGTTCTAATACTGGTTTTTCCCCTCACTACCCCCAACTCCTCCTCCCTTCTCTTCTCCTCATCCCCAAACACTTGTTTGGTTACACATATCTCTCCTCAACACCAATCTATTCTTTCCTCTCCTATTCTGTTTGGTCATCATTGTCTTCACTCCATTTCTCCCACTTCTTTTTTTTAAATCTACGTATTCTTTCCCTCTGTCTCTGATCCTCTTCCTTCTGCTGCGCTCTTATCTATCCTCTAAACCTCATCTCCTTTCCTCCTCTTCATCTCTCTTGTTCCCTCATATCTTTTCCTCTCTCTCCTCATCACCCTTTCTCTCCCTCCCTGTCTCATTCCTGTTTTCTCTCCTTTCATTCCTCTCTCCTCTCTCTCTCACAGAGCTCTGTGCCTCGCTCTCTCTGGCTGGGCTGCTCCTCGGTGGCAGAGAGTTTGTGTGCACTCAGGTGCCTGCAGAGCATCCCCTCTACCCGGGCTCACAACCAGGTTCTGCTACTCTCTCCTCTTAATTCTGACTGACCTACCTGCTGCCCCACTCTCTCCTCCCTCCTCTTCACCCCCTAACACCACACCACCATGTACTGTGTCCTGCATCCTCCCATGGCCCTTTTGCCTTCCCGCCTCTCCCTCCCCCCAAATCTGCTCTTCTCTCAGGCACCTCTCTGGCATCTTCTGCTCCAAGGTAGATCCAGGCCAGCTTCCAAAAGATTGTTAACGTTACTCCATAAACTGAACATTGATGATAAACCACTGTGAGCGTAATAGGCTAATACATGAATCACAGGAACATGCTTCTATCAAGCCTGGCCAAACCTAGCAAGTACTGATCGAAGTGAAAGTTAAGCTTCCGGTAGCTAGGCTACGTCTCTCCCTGCCTCGCAACTGTAAAGAGGAAGCTTTGCATGTTTTTATTTTTTATAAAACAAAAAAAAAAAGCCAAATTCTGTGGTTATTGCACAGGTTCACCTGGTAAAAATTGTTCAGTTAATCTGAATCAGAATTGCGGAATTGGCTGTGGGGACAATAAGGATAGGCTAACAGAGCATGTTGCCTGGGGAGCAGTGTGAGGTTTCCTGGAGGTGTGTATGACCGGGGGTGCCCACCCTGCCTGTTAGGCGTAGTGAGGCTCCGTGGTATGCTTGCCTGGGTGTCACTTGCTGCCTGCCCCTATGGCCTAGGCTGCTCTCTCTACACCACCGGTCTGTCTGCTTTGTACTGAACTGCTAGTGTCTGCATCAGCCCTGACCTTGTCTGTGTACCCGTCTGTCTGTCTGTGTACCTGTCTGTCTGTCCTGTTACTATTGGTTTAAAACAGTGGTCACCAACTGGTCGATATCCACGGCGTTCCTAGTTGATCACCAAACATTATTTTTTGTTGAGTTAGCAGTCCTAGTGCCGGGAATGCCAAGTGTTCCCATGTTTAGCCATTTAATGTATCTGAAGGTAGAACTCCCCTACCCAGCAGGCCCAGAGCATAAATCAAGTGCCCTTATAGGCCTACCACTGGCCAATCAGATAGCTCGTATCACCACGTCTGAACAGTTTCCTGGAGCCGTAGACTGTAAAAAGAAGCCTGGAACACACAGCAAAGTTGATACTGTGAGATTTCCAATTTTTTTAAAACGATGGCTAGAGAGACTCAATGAATACAGAAAAGAGCTGCTGTTTTTGAGCAAGGTCACGTTTAAGTTATTTCAGCACTGTTAAGACTGTTCATGCATTTTATAGCTTATAAAAGGCGTTGTTCTCCTTACTTCCACTCATCCTACAACCAGCACTGCAGCTGTAATGAGTAAGGCAAAGTGTTCCCATAAGTTTGCATTGTTAATATTAGCGCCTTGGCTTTTTTTAATATCAAGGAATATTTACATTTTTCTGATCGTAGGAGTAACTTGAACTGGTGCATGAGACAGAAGTAATGCAGTGCAACTTGAGTTTCGCCATCAGCTGGACGACTGTATCCTCTTTTCTCAGCCGAGGGCGGAGGGACAGTGACTCGGGTGAGAGGCTGCCTAACCACTGCTCCCTCCCTCCCCTCAGACTGATCATCAGATGCAGGTCATCAGTCCAGTAAAAAAAAGAAAGTTAATTATTATGCTCCCTTAGCTGTGCCTCAAGTAACACAACAAATTATCTATTTAACTTTTTACATTTCAAAATGTTCTGAGAAGAAAAACAACATTGGTAGGGCCATTCAAGCAGTGATAATGTATTGGGCCTGTGGCTTAATGCACAAACCTCATTGCTACAGAACTGTTTTTAATTGGTTAATATTGCGTAGGCATGACTTTTTGTACGTCCTTTTTCTTAATGTAAAAAATAATCTTACATCTTGACTCAAAGGTTGGTGACCACGAGTCTAAAGCCATACTGTGCAATATGAGTTAGATTTTTGCAGATGAGGTAGCACGTCTATCCTCTGAAAGAAATACCTTGTATGGTTGTCTTCTACCGACATCCATACACACCTGGACAGGGCTCTCAATAGTCTCACTGGTTCAGATGAAGTGTGTGTAAGGGACACGGACATATTATAAACCTGTGCTGTCGTTTCTCCATACAGAACACATCAGTCATGTTGTCGTTTCTCCATACAGAACACATCAGTCATGTTGTCTCTCCATACAGAACACATCAGTCATGTTGTCGTTTCTCCATACAGAACACGTCAGTCATGTTGTCTCTCCATACAGAACACTTCAGTCATGTTGTCGTTTCTCCATACAGAACACTTCAGTCATGTTGTCTTTCCATACAGAACACGTCAGTCATGTTGTTGTTGTCTCTCCATACAGAACACGTCAGTCATGTTGTTGTTTCTCCATACAGAACACGTCAGTCATGTTGTTGTCGTTTCTCCATACAGAACACGTCAGTCATGTTGTCGTCGTTTCTCCATACAGAACACGGCAGTCATGTTGTCGTTGTTTCTCCATACAGAACACGGCAGTCATGTTGTCGTTGTTTCTCCATACAGAACACGGCAGTCATGTTGTCGTCGTTTCTCCATACAGAACACGGCAGTCATGTTGTCGTCGTTTCTCCATACAGAACACGGCAGTCATGTTGTCGTCGTTTCTCCATACAGAACACGGCAGTCATGTTGTCGTCGTTTCTCCATACAGAACACGGCAGTCATGTTGTCGTCGTTTCTCCATACAGAACACGGCAGTCATGTTGTCGTCGTTTCTCCATACAGAACACGGCAGTCATGTTGTCGTCGTTTCTCCATACAGAACACGGCAGTCATGTTGTCGTCGTTTCTCCATACAGAACACGGCAGTCATGTTGTCGTCGTTTCTCCATACCGAACACGGCAGTCATGTTGTTGTCGTTTCTCCATACCGAACACGGCAGTCATGTTGTCGTTTCTCCATACAGAACACGGCAGTCATGTTGTCGTCGTTTCACCATACAGAACACATCAGTCATGTTGTTGTCGTTTCTCCATACAGAACACATCAGTCATGGAGTCCCAGAACCACGTAGACGACCTCTCCCCAAAGAAAACCACAATTCTCACCAAGGTGTGTGTAGGTGGATTATGAGTATGTCATCTATGTCATGTGTTTTAGAGATTAAATCATAAAATGTATCAATCGTCCTTGAAAAACACTTAGGTTATGGCAATGTGAAATTGTTTTAGTGGGAAGGGAACTCAATGTGCATTTGTGTGTTAGGGATGTGCATCTTTCCTATTCAAGACGATTGGATCCGTATGTAGAGACATGGTCTACTATACAGGAACGATACGCTTTAGTTTGAAATGATTTGGTTTAACTGTACAACGATACTATTTGATGCATTAGTATTTGTTGCGTAAACATGAACCGTTTTTAAATTAAAATCTACTGCAGATGGAGCTCATGAGCTGGGCCTTTCGGAGCTGAATCTGTCAGAGCTGACTTCTGTGTGTCAATGATTTGTCTATGGTGTATGTACACTATCTATACAAAAGTATTTGGACACCCCTTTTCAAATTTGTGGATTCAGCTGTTTCAGCCACACCTGTTACTGACAGGTGTATAAAATCGAGCTTCCTGCCATGCAATCTCCATAGACGAACACTGGCAGTAGAATGGCCTTTCTGAAGAACTGTGACATTAAACGTGGCACCACCCCACTACCACTGTTAGATTAGAGCCATAGGGGACACTAGGCATCTACCACCCCACTACCACTGTCAGATTAGAGCCATACGGGACACTAGGCATCTACCACCCCACTACCACTGTCAGATTAGAGCCATACGGGACACTAGGCATCTACCACCCCACTACCACTGTCAGATTAGAGCCATACGGGACACTAGGCATCTACCACCCCACTACCACTGTCAGATTAGAGCCATACGGGACACTAGGCATCTACCACCCCACTACCACTGTCAGATTAGAGCCATACGGGACACTAGGCATCTACCACCCCACTACCACTGTCAGATTAGAGCCATACGGGACACTAGGCATCTACCGACCCACTTTCAGGAGCAGATGTAAGATCTGGAGCAGGTCGTCTACCTCGCGTTGGTCAGCGTGAGAAGCTGTGCTCAGGTTGACTAGGCTACTGATATTGACTGGGGTTGTTTAGCATGTAAAAAGACAGCTAACTGACTGTCAACAGTTACATGCAGTGCTACACTGAAGGAGAGGATGCATCAGTTGTCACTAAAGATGAGGTATTTTCAGAAAGTAGAAGGAATGTAAAACGAGGAACAACAAAAGACGTGAACCAGCAATTCCTAAAGTTTGAATCGATTTTCTGACCAACTGATGCTACATTTGGGTTGGTTTGGGGTCCGCTTACCAATGCACTTGTTTTAAACATTTGAATCGGGGAGAGATGCGTATCAGGGAGGCATTACATCCCGTGTGTGTCAGTAACCCCTCTGTCCTCTCCCTGTCAGCTTAGTAATGGTCCTGTAATGACAGGCTCTCGTAAGCGTCCGTCAGAGGGGAACTGTGACAAGGAGAAGGAGCAGTGCATCGCCCTGTTTGACCAGTGGTCTGAGACTGACCAGGTGGAGTTTGTAGAACACCTCATCTCCCATATGTGCCACTACCAACACGGCCACATCAACTCCTACCTCAAACCCATGCTTCAACGTGACTTCATCACAGCACTGCCAGGTAACACACACACACACACACACACACATACATACACGTTAAAATTCTCCAACAAACTCATTTGAATGCTTACAACACACACCACTGACTTCTGAACTCTCACACTCATCCACACACATTCAGATCTTCTCCCACACTGAGTCACACTTGCACCTTCTTTCTCCCTCTCTGTATTTCTTTCTAGCCCAGGGTCTGGACCACATAGCAGAGAACATCCTGTCGTTCCTGGACGCACAGTCTCTGTGCTCCGCGGAGCTGGTGTGTAAGGAGTGGCAGAGGGTGATCTCAGAGGGCATGCTCTGGAAGAAACTCATAGAACGCATGGTCCGCACAGACCCCCTCTGGAAAGGCCTGTCAGAGAGGCACCAGTGGTGAGCGGCCACACACTCAAACAATTTCACTTCTTTTGAATTCTGAAATTTGAGTTCTCATTGGCTTAATGTTCTGTCCGTCATCTAAGGGAGAAGTATCTGTTCAAGAACCGAACGACAGAAGTCCCGCCCAACTCCTACTACCACTCCCTCTACCCCAAGATCATCCAGGACATAGAGGTAAGACTGGAGCTCCGTCCACAAACAAACCCTAGCCCTTTTTGGTTTCATAGGGCTCCGGTGTAAAGTAGTGTACTCTAGAGGGAATGCCATTTGGAAGTGTGTTGTGTACCTATAGACCTTGAAAAGGCTGATTACCTTGATGGAAAATAGATCTTTTTCTCTCTCACCTTGTTGTTCTCCCCATCAGTCTCCATCTCTTGTTTTTCCTCGCTCACATATCCACTAATTTCTCTCTCTTCTCTACCTGCCCTGTTGTCTTGTGTATCCCTTCTCTCTTCTTCCCACTCCCTGTGAACCCCCCCTGGTCTCCTCTTCCTGTGTAGACTATCGAGGCTAACTGGCGGTGTGGCAGACACAACCTACAGAGAATCCAGTGTCGGTCAGAGAACAGTAAAGGAGTCTATTGCCTCCAGTACGACGACGATAAGATCATCAGTGGCCTTAGAGACAACTCCATAAAGGTGTGTGTGTGCGACTGTGCCAATCTTTTTGACAGGACAAGATGGATGAATCATCATGGTATTTATTACTTTTGAAATGAAACAGCAGCTTGTCTTTCTCTGAGAACAGACATGAATTAAAATATGAAAGGAGTAATTGTTCCACTCATCTTTCCTGGAGGGAGAAAGGGAGGGGCGTGAGGATTCGTCTTTTTATTATTTTAGGGGGGGGACTGTGTCTGACTGAGGTACCCAGGAAAGGGCTAGCCTGCCCAGCTCCAGAGCTGCAGTACAAAGATGCCTCCACACTGCAGGGAAATGGAGCATGGTCAATACTCTGAGACCAGCTCATTCTTACCCTGACCCAAATCTCCTGCTCTCTGTTTCTCTGTCTCTGTGTGTGTAGATCTGGGACAAGCAGTCTCTGGAGTGTCTGAAGATCCTGACAGGTCATACAGGCTCTGTGCTCTGTCTGCAGTATGATGAGAGAGTCATTGTCACTGGCTCCTCCGACTCCACTGTCAGGTATGACCCAGCTGTCATCATACACGCACGCTTAGGCTTCGTCCGAATGGCACCTATTCACTCTGTAGTGCACTAGTTTTGACCAGGACCTATAGGTTTCTGGTCAAAAGTAGTTCACTACTGTATATGGAGAATACAGTGGCATTTTGGGACACCTTTATGATACCTCCACACCTATCTAACTGCGATATGACTTCTTCACCGTCAGCTCCATGGAAATACACATAATCCCTACATTAGCATCCTAGAAACGTGACTTAAAAAGTCACGGTAGCCAACCGTGTCGGTGTGCATCCGTCTCCACATCGCTCTGCTTTACCCCATTCCTTTAGCCATCTGTGATCTGTCTTCAATCACTGTCCCAAATGGCAGCTTATTCCCTATGAAATGCATTGCTTTTGACCAGGGCCCATAGGGATCTGGTCTAAAGTAATGCACTATATAGGGAATAGCGTACCATTTGGGACGCGATCACACACTGCGTCACGGTTAGTTTCAACTGTCACACTAGCCAGCCCTCTGAGGAGCCAAACATGGAGAGACTTCTGGTTGCACTCTGCCTTGAGATTTCGCTATATGTCTGAAACCTTCCTCCTCACGTATTATAGCTAGTGTGTTACACTGCGCTATCCACCATCTGTGAATGCCAGTCTTTACCACTTCATACAGTCTGTGCAATTGTCTGTAAACACACACTGATTGTAGGCATTGCCTGAAGAGCGTTTTTTCAATTAAATCGTCAACAGTTGCCACCCTCCAGGGTAGGTCTATCTTTGACAGTGTAAAAACTGTTGACTGTTGAGTGATCGTCAAGATGGTTAGGTAACATTTTCACAATGCTCAACATGAGGCAAGACTGTGTGCCAACACATGGCAGTGCCTGCTGCATACGGACACTCAACCTTCACACACTCATTACTTCACTCTCCCTTAGAGGTATCCAAGGAAAATGTGACTTCACTTCCTTAGCAGCGGCTTGACGGGCACTTGATTCCAGTGTGTTCTGAGTGCGTGTTTGATCCCCTCCCCCTGGTGAGCAGTGGAACTCAATGAAAACCTTCTTAATGGCTGGTCTGTGTGTGTGACTGGGACTCTGCGTTGTTTTCACCAATAAGTCTCCCCCCCCTCCCTCCCTATCATATCCCTCTTGCCCTTGACACTCTCTCTCCTCCCCCGTCCGTTCAGGGTGTGGGACGTGACGTCAGGTGAAGTACTGAACACTCTGATCCATCACAACGAGGCGGTGCTCCACCTGCGCTTCTGCAACGGTCTCATGGTGACGTGTTCCAAGGACCGTTCCATCGCCGTGTGGGACATGGCCTCGCCCACCGACATCAGCCTCCGGCGCGTCCTCGTGGGGCACCGAGCCGCCGTCAACGTGGTCGACTTCGACGACAAATACATTGTGTCGGCGTCTGGAGACCGCACCATTAAGGTGGGATGGGTGTGTGGGAGAACAGTGTGATTAGATCCATCTTGGTATATAGAATATGGGGCTTCTGTGTATGTTTGTGCACATTGAGTATTTCCATGTCTATACAGTAGTGGATATTGGTGTTTCATGTTCATATTGATGTGGGGCATCATATCAGAGTGTCTCTGCTGCCCCCTGCAGGTGTGGAGCACCAGTACGTGTGAGTTTGTGCGCACTCTAAACGGACACAAGCGAGGCATCGCCTGCCTTCAGTACAGAGACAGACTAGTGGTCAGCGGCTCCTCAGACAACACCATACGGTAGGGGAGTGTGTTTTCTAGTTTCACTAGGTTTACGGGGTGCTGTGGGACTGGTGTCTGAGTAAAATGTCTGTCGGTCATGAGACAGGGTTCGCACAAGGTGCTTGGAAGTGCTTAAATCAAGGTACTGGAGTACCTTGAAAATCAGACATTTTCTCAAGTTGTTTCTTGAACAGATAATGATTAAATATGTCGGCGTAATGTATTGGTCTTGCAAATTAATTTCCAGGCAGACAATGTAGTTTTATTTCCTCACGTGTTTCGCATTCTGGTTTCCAGGCGAGCTGCCAAACGTCACATCGATAGCTAAAATGCTGGGCAAATGTAGATTTGAAATGTAGAGCCACGTGAAGGGGGGGGGGGGGGGCTGGGCCCTGGAGAGCCACGTGGGGGGGGGGGGCTGGGCCCTGGAGAGCCACGTGAAGGGGGGGGGGGGGGGGGCTGGGCCCTGGAGAGCCACGTGAAGGGGGGGGGGGGCCCTGGAGAGCCACGTGAAGGGGGGGGCTGGGCCCTGGAGAGCCACGTGGGGGGGGGGGGGGCCCTGGAGAGCCACGTGAAAGGGGGGGGGGGGCTGGGCCCTGGAGAGCCACGTGAAGGGGGGGGGGGGGGGCTGGGCCCTGGAGAGCCACGTGAAGGGGGGGGGGGGCTGGGCCCTGGAGAGCCACGTGAAGGGGGGGGGGGGGGGGGCTGGGCCCTGGAGAGCCACGTGAAGGGGGGGGGGGGGGGGGGCTGGGCCCTGGAGAGCCACGTGAAGGGGGGGGGGGGGCTGGGCCCTGGAGAGCCACGTGGGGGGGGGGGGGCTGGGCCCTGGAGAGCCACGTGAAGGGGGGGGGGGGGGGGCTGGGCCCTGGAGAGCCACGTGAAGGGGGGGGGGGGGGGGGGGCTGGGCCCTGGAGAGCCACGTGGGCCCTGGAGAGCCACGTGAAGGGGGGGGGGGGGCTGGGCCCTGGAGAGCCACGTGAAGGGGGGGGGGCTGGGCCCTGGAGAGCCACGTGAAGGGGGGGGGGGGCTGGGCCCTGGAGAGCCACGTGAAGGGGGGGGGGGGGGCTGGGCCCTGGAGAGCCACGTGAAGGGGGGGGGGGGGGGCTGGGCCCTGGAGAGCCACGTGAGGGGGGGGGGGGGGGGCTGGGCCCTGGAGAGCCACGTGGGGGGGGGGGCTGGGCCCTGGAGAGCCACGTGAAGGGGGGGGGGGGGCTGGGCCCTGGAGAGCCACGTGAAGGGGGGGGGGCCGGGCCCTGGAGAGCCACGTGAAGGGGGGGGGGGGGCTGGGCCCTGGAGAGCCACGTGAAGGGGGGGGGGCTGGGCCCTGGAGAGCCACGTGAAGGGGGGGGGGCTGGGCCCTGGAGAGCCACAACGCTGTATCTTGTGCTGTCGCCTGTTCAACATTGTGACTTTTTCCCCTTCAACCACCAGAGCTTTTTTGCTGATCGTCTCATTCATGGGACGCCCGCGATATTCTGTTTTACCAAGCAGCAGGCGTGCTCCTGCCGGTCACGTGCAGTTTTCCCTCACACAGCCCACCTGACCGGAGACACTAAAACTGCCAGTCAGAAGCAAGGGGCTTTTTCGTAGCTATTAAATAGCTTCCCAAAGGCCCAATAAACACAGTCATTAAGCTGGAATGGTTGAGTAACGTGAATAGGAAATGTGTGTTCACCAGAGTCCCAAAACTCTGCTCATCACTACTATTACATCATCAATACTGACTGTATGTCATGTATGTAGTGAAACAATGTATTATTGACTACAACTTTCAAGTAGTAATGAGTACAAAGTTTGTTTTGTTAAGAATGAGGTTGAAAGCCCATTCTGGTGGTGACTAGAAACATTTGCATAATATCAACTATTACAAATGGATTGTCCTTGAAAATAAATATTAGTGTGAGGAAGAAGTACTTGAATTTGACTGTATGAACCCTGATGAACTGTAGTGTGTGTGTGTGTGTGTGTGTGTGTGTGTGCTCCAGGTTATGGGATATTGAGTGTGGAGCGTGTTTGCGGGTGTTGGAGGGTCATGAGGAACTGGTCCGCTGCATTCGCTTCGACAACAAGAGGATCGTCAGTGGTGCCTACGACGGGTGAGACACACACACACAGTAAAACAGTTTACTTATTGATCGTTGTCTTCTTCCAACAAAAACACACACTGCTGTTCTGACGTTGTCTCCTCTCTCTGCAGTAAGATCAAGGTGTGGGATCTGCAAGCTGCTCTGGATCCACGAGCCCCAGCCAGCACCTTGTGCCTGCGCACACTGGTGGTGAGTTTCTGTGTGTGTGTCTCTGTCAAGGTGTTTGAGGTGATTGTCATGGTAATATATGCGTCTGTTTTCAGGAGCACTCGGGACGTGTGTTCCGGCTGCAGTTTGACGAGTTCCAGATCATCAGCAGTTCCCATGACGACACCATCCTCATCTGGGACTTCTTGAATGTTTCGACCAATGGCCAGTCAGAGGGCCGGTCCCCCTCACGGACCTACACCTACATCTCCAGATAGCAGGTAAAAAACACACACACTGGCTGAAACGCTGGCTTGTAGTTGCTGACCTGTCTCTGTCCTGCAGGTGGCGCCATCCACTGCAGCGAGTCCTGGAGGAGCTGATATCTGATTGGCTGATGGAGTGTGTGTTGCAGAGGCGCTCAACTCGTCTTCTTCCTCATCCTTTTGTCAGTACCCGTTTTCTGACAAGGACTCTCCCACCACACCCCTGAAACACATACACACTGCAACGTATGCACACACACACACCTGCACGTTCATGTTCCATCACTGGCTTATGTTCCCCAATCTACAGTAACCCACCAACAGTGGACTAGACATATCTTACTCCTTACATTAGTAAATCCCTTCAGAAGTCCTACCTTAAGCTCTAGTTCTTCAGTTCCCAACCCTGCCTAGACATACACGGATGGATAGAGAATGACCTTGGCGCTGCAGAGTGGGAGAGAGAGACTCTTGAACTCAGCTCTGAGAGAAGGTGGATAAGAGATGGAGTGAGTAAAGCAGGGAGGGAGGAATAAAGACCCCTCTCACTCCATCTCTCCTGGTTCTTTCGCTTCTTCTGTCTGGAGTGAACACTTGTTCGGGACACACTCAAGTGTTTGTGTGTATGGTGTGTGTGTGTGTGTGGAGACTTGGGAAATGCGGTGAAGAGACTGGGCTTGTTGCCGTGGTTGCTGAGGATACAGCGTCCTGGCAACACCTTTTTTGTTTTTTCTTTTTGACTCTTACATTCTTACTGTTTGTTTTTTATTATTTTGTAATTTTATTTGACAACATTTTGTTCTTATTAAAATCATACTAAGCATTGTAGTTCTCTCTCTGTCATTCACTGTTCTATTGTCACATTTCCTTTCCATCTCTCTGATCCTCTGGGCTCAGTTTAGCTGTAAACTGAGTTGTCTTGTCAAAAAATGTGTATATTAAAGTGATTTTTTTTTAAAGAAATGACATTGTGAATAAAGTACTTGGCAGTGGTGGTGCGTTGAGCCAACTAGTGTGTGTGTGTGTTACATCAGTGAGTGTACCCAGATGTTAGGCTGTGTCCTTAATGACCACTTCAACTTCATTGCAGATATGGTGAATGTCTGCTCTTCTGAACTTTGCCAGGAGGTGGTGCTCTAACCCCAGTTTATCACTGAGCGCGTCATGGTGAAACAATAGTCATAACCATGTAGTTACTCCTCTTATCGATTACAACTGGTTCTAATACACTACCCACTCTTATGGACAGGAGAACGAACCCTGTAGGAAACGTGTCATTTTCCTTATTGACAAATGTGGTTTCCCATAGCAACAGTACTGGAGATGGGAGTACAGTTTTGATAGAAATGGAACCTGCAGTGGTTGCTGGGATAATGATCTTGTTCCAGGTTGTACTGTAGTTTCAAATGCCAGAGTTCAAACTACAACCTGCAGAGCTTGGTTGTGTCCCTAATGACACCCTGGTCAAAAGTAGTGCCTTTAATTTAGGGATCCATTCGGGACACATACCTTCTCCTATTTATGATTGGGGTAGCTGAGACTCTTTGGGTAGAGGGAGGGAGCATATGTACTGTAGAAACTGGCTCCATACCGGTAGCTGTTATCCTTCACCATTGAATGGGTAGATTCAACTTGTTTATTGGAAGTCTTGTGGAGAGTGTGAGCGAAAAGCAGAGGGTTCCTGTTGTGGGATATGATACTGTGTTTAGTATAGCACTGAGGTAGAATTACTGGTGTCGTCTGGATTTGTGTGAGACTGTTTAGAGTATGGGTGTGTGTGCTTCCTCTGGGTCTGTGGGATTTTGGCCCATCAGTTCTGCAGCTCTCAGGTCACTGCTCTGTTCTCACGCACATATTTGGCATTCTTTCCCCGACATGATTACCATACACCTTCCAGTCTGGAATGGCTCTGTGGAATATTTCCATAATTCCAAGTGGAACTGCAGCGACTTTCCAGAACCCCCCCACTATTCAGATTCCTTCCTCTGCTGCTCCTTCCTCTGACTCCTCGGGTACAGCCCTTTCCCCCCTGAGTCAGCTGTTTGTATCTGCCGATGTGATTGGGTCACTTGGCAGGGATGTTTCTTCAATGACCTCCCGCCAGAGAGGGGTGCATCTCAATAGTCCAAAGTTGATTGCTCACTTTCCTTTATTCCTTTCCTTCATCGGCTCAGATATGAAAGAACAGAACAGGTGTAATTAACTGGCCATTAGACATCCACCATATTGCTTAGTTCCACCTGTCCTGTTTTTACAGACCAGTGCAGATGAAGGAAAAGGAGGACTAGTTATAAAAGCAGGTATGGCCAAAAAGCAACTGGAGACGCTCCACTCTACAAGAACGTAGTAAATCATGGATCTCTTGGCAGGATGCAAATGAAAAGCTTGACAGACGAGAGTGAGGTGGAGTGCCATTGTGGACACCCTACACTCCCAATGGGGCCAAGAGGATTAAGTCAAGTATAGATTTATTGTGACTGGTGACTCAATCATCTCGAAATGCCATGGTAGAATTTTGTGTTGGGATGGTGGTTGAGGGTTGTGTGGTGGTTAAGGGGGATGGTTGGTGTCAAGTGTATAGGCCCATGTCAGTGGGTTGAGAGGTAGAATGACAAATAGGATACTACCGCTTTGCAGAAGCCTACCCTATCAGTTATTTTCCACAAAGATCAGTAGTCATGGATATAAGTACAGTACAAGACCCACAATTTCCAAGAAAGGAAGCATAGCAGCCCAACGGAAACCTGGGGAAGAACTGTGGAAAAGGAGATGAAGGACTGTGACCTGTCATGGAAAAGAGTCCGTCGCTCTCTCTCGTGGAAGCTGTGTGTTCTATGATGAGGATGATGTTGAAGGGTTGTTAACCTGTGTATAGAGGGTCTACGACACAGGAGACGGGCTTCTGTGACCTTTACTGACTTTAGAAAGACTTCAGCAAACAGAGCTGAAATAAATACATTAAATCATTTTATAATAACAATTATAGTGACAATCATAGTAAGATTGCTTATTTCGTTTTTTTTGTCATCTTTATATATATATAACTTTTCATAAATTGTTCCCTTTAATATTTTGTGTATGAGACTTTGGTGCTTTACTGAATATCCTGGTAGCAGCATTCTGTATCCATGGTATCGCACAGGAGCGTCATCCCCTGGGTCGTTTCTATAGCAACGCTAATATGAAGAGAAGGCACCCTCCCCCCCATCATGCACCCGTCATCACCCTCTGGTCCTATAAGAAGAGGGAATTCTGTCCTGGGGGTGGGACTTGGGGAGTTGATATGTCGCTGGTCTCCAGTTGTCTTTGGTGGTCATTAGAGTTTGTTTATTTTGGGTGCAGCTTGGTTTGTACATTCTGGTTCTTAAAGCTTCAGTCCCTTTAGTGAGTCGTTGGGGGAGGTTATATAGGGCAGATTCCCCCCAAACAGCTTCACAAATGGTCTTTGGTGCCCTTACACTGACACATACACTCACACAATGTACATACATTCATTCACACAGATTCTCCTCGCCAGGGGAGTGAGGCAGAGAGAAGTGCATCCAAAGCAGTCCATACATTCCACCACGGTGCCATTCTGGCCTGTTCTGTGGCTTGATCCTCCGCTTCCCTGACTTCCTGTGTTCCTCTTCCTGTTTCCTGTTTGTCCACCTGTTGCTCCACCATTTCTCTCATGGTGCCACTGTCCCATAGACCTCCAGTCTGTCCCCCTCTCTGTCAGTCTGTCCTTCTGTCTGTCTCTCGTCTCGTTGTCTTTCGCTCCATCATTGGCGATCATCCAGTCCTGGACAGTGTTGGATAGCTGCTCTGGTCCAAGCCTGGGAGAAAGGTTGGGGCTATTGCAGTGTCGCTAGCTTAGCTACATTTTAACCTTCAAAGTGATTTTAAGGAGTTTAAACACACTGAAGTCATTCTTGTTTTATCAGAGCAATCACGTTTACCTTAACGCAGAGATGCGTGCTAAACCAACCAAGTGACCAGTTTTCATATGTTTGTTCTAAAGCAGAGCTTAACAGGCCACTGCTAAGAGACAGTGCAATAGCACCGTTCTGTTCAAGATTGGGGGTTGGAGGGAAACGAGGCCTACATAAGGTGGAAAGCCTGGGCGTCAGTTTAGCTACCTTTCAGGGGCCTTGTCATAGCTTCTGGGCCTTGTAGGGGAGTGGGCCAGGTCGACGGGCTAGTAGCAGGGCTATAGGCTTGTTCTATTTTGTTAGTACTTTCATTTGATTATTTTATGATGTGAAGCACTTTGTTACTTGTATTGAAAAGCGCTATACAAATAAAGTTATTATTAGTGGCCTTCAGTCAATGGACAGAAATAGTGAACCCTGGGGCAGTGACAGGTAGTAGGGACAAGTGTCAAGTTAGGGGGTGTACTGTGCTACTATCCCAGTTAGTAGGCCTACCAGCCAGGGTCTGGAGGAGAGTACATGTTGTCCCAGTAGGTGGGGTCAGGTGGTAAGGAGTGTTTGTGTAGCACTGGTCCATTATCTATTTGCTTCAGAAACAGGTGCAGTTGATGTTAGCCGGGTCCAATGGCGCTAATTAGCCACTTTTCATGTATTAAAGGCCAGAGGAAGGGTCAATGTTATCCCATTAGCGGTTAGTGGATAAGCAGGTACAGGCGGTAATGGGCAGTAGATGGATGGTAGCCGTTAGCGTTAGCTGCTAGCGGGTCCCGGGGGCACGGACCCTCTTACTCCTCTTGTTGACTGTTGTGAAGCGGAAGGGCGTGGTTTCGGGGTACTCCCCTGGTGGGAAGCGCTTCATAAAGTGGACGTCCTGCTGGTTGGGCAGCGTGTGGGGGCCGCGGCGAGGGCGCCCCCGCTTGGTGAAGCCCACGTACCAGCCGGCGTATCGCGCCGACATTAGTGCAGTGTAGTGGTTCTCCAGAACCTTTTCTACAAACACGCAGTCTTCACTTTTATTACTGGCCTTCTGAGAGAACAGAGAAACGACCACACACACACACACACACACACACACACACACACACACACACACACACAGGAGGAGAAAAGAGAAGCAGGTCAGCAATCCATGGAATTTATTACATCTAAACTAAAAGGAAGGCTCAGGAATGCTTCAAAGCAGTACTTTTTCAGAATGTTGTTGTGATTCATGCCATAAGCCTCTGATGCTGTAATTGTTTGAGAACATGAGAGACTAGAATAGGTCTCACCTTTCCCACCAGCTTGCCGCGGCGGTTCATGCACAGGTAGAAGTTGGTCTCTTTGCCGCGGATTCTCACCTGGCTACCAAAGGTGTCAGCCTCCACTACAAGCTGGGCTTGTGAAGGGACAGACAGAGAGACAGACAGACGTTAGAGCCACAGACAGATAGACAGAGGGACAGAGACAGACAGAGGAACACAGACAGAGGGGCAGACAGATGTTAGAGCCACTGTCTGACTGACAGGCAGACAGTCAGATAGAGCAACAGATACAGCCTACATTAAACTAACAGATAAATGACAGACAAATGTCAAAACAGAAAGAGCGATAGACATACATTTGGGTGAGCAGATGGTTGGTTGTCAGATAAGCCTATTTTACAAGAGACTGGTCACCACAATTCGGGCTTGTAAAAAAAGATCCAAGCAGATGTAAGGACAGCCCGACACAGAGCTAGGTGTGAGGTTGTGGTGTGGTGTGAGGTTGTGGTGTGGTGTGGTGTGAGGTTGTGGTGTGGTGTGGTGTGGTGTGAGGTTGTGGTGTGGTGTGGTGTGAGTGTAAGTGTGTGGTGTGGGGTGTGGTGTGAATGTGTGGTGTGGTGTGGTGTGAGTGTGTGGTGTGGTGTGAATGTGTGGTGTGAGTGTGTGGTGTGGTGTGGTGTGAGTGTGTGGTATGTGTTCATCATTCCATTGTGAAGCTGATTCGGTGTGTAATATAGTCCTTCTCTCTTGTAATAACACTGCCCTGACTCCATGGCTTTAGAGAGTGCGTGTGCCTGTTTAAAAAATAAATCCCTAAAATGGTTCCTACATGACCTTAGTCAACAAAGGGGTCACAAGAAATCAATACTCTTCTTTCTCCCTGTTCCTCTCTCCCCTTCTACATTTTTACACCTTCACGCCTCCCCTCCCCTCTCTCCCCTTCTACATGTTTACACCTTCACCCCTCCCCTCCTCTCTCTCCCCCTCTACCTTTTTTACACCTTCACCCCTCCCCTCCTCTCTCTCCCCCTCTACATGTTTACACCTTCACCCCTCCCCTCCCCTCTCTCCAACCTCTACATGTTTACACCTTCACCCCTCCCCTCCTCTCTCCCCCTCTACATGTTTACACTTTCACCCCTCCCCTCCTCTCTCTCCCCCTCTACATGTTTACACCTTCACCCCTCCCCTCCTCTCTCTCCCCCTCTACATGTTTACACCTTCACCCCTCCCCTCCTCTCTCTCCCCCTCTACATGTTATACCTTCACCCCTCCCCTCCCCTCTCTCTCCATCTACATGTTTAAACCTTCACCCCTCCCCTCTTTTCTCTGTTTTTCCTCCCACAATGCTTTACTGCCATTGGCTGATGGCATTAACCACAGTCTTCTTTTCTTTGAGAACCATTTGTCAAGAACAGATCTGCTCCTGGAGCAGCAGTACAGCTGGCTCCAAGTGGTGTGTTTGTGAAAAGCATGGTTGTGAATGAGAGAGTTGGTAACATGAACCCCATTCGTCTACACAGAGGAATATGAATACCAGCATTAATGCTTTTTCCCTGCATTGATCCTCTGTGGTTAAAGAATGGGTTAGGTATAATTACAAACGGAGAGAGAAAGGGGAAGGGAGGAAGGAGTGGGGAGGGAGGGATGTATGAGGGAGGGAGAGGAGGGGGAGACAGCCTGCTGTTTTAAACCCAGAGGAGACAACAGGGAGGATGAGAAATCAATGGATAGATTGATGGAGGAGATGCGTTTTTAACACTGACAAACTCTACCTGCTAAGCCTCTCACTCTCTTTCTCTTTCACCCTCTCTCTCTTTCTCTGTGTCTCTCTGGTGAA
>NC_092177.1:26965010-27000010 GCF_045791955.1 Oncorhynchus clarkii lewisi | reverse complement strand
ACTACTGCTGCTACTACTACTACTGCTGCTGCTACTACTACTGCTGCTACTATTACAGCGGCTGCTGTTACTACTACTACTACTGCTACTACTACTTCTGCTACTTTAGCGTCTGCTGCTACTACTGCTGCTACTACGACCACTACTGCTGCTACTACTACTACAACTACTACTGCTTCTAGTACTACTAGTACTGCTGCTACTACTACAGCGGCTGCTGCTACTACTACTACTACTACTGCTGCTACTATTACTACTACTACTACTGACACTACTGCTGCTACTACTACTACAGCGGCTGCTTTTGCTACTACTACTGCTGCTACTACTACAGTGGCTGCTGCTACTACTGCTACTACTATTGCTTCTACTACTACTACTACTACTACTACTACTACTACTACTACTGATGCTACTACTACTACTGCTGCTACTGTTACTACTCCTACTACTACTGCTACTGCAGCGGCTGCTGCTACCTCTGCTACTACTACTGCTTCTACTACTACTACTACAACTACTGCTGCTGCTACTACTACTACTACTGCTACTGCTGCTACTACTACTACTACTACTGCTGCTACTACTACTACTACTACTGCTGCTACTGCTGCTACTATTACTACTACTACTGCTAATACTACTGCTGCTACTACTACTGCTGCTAATACTACTGCTACTAATGCTGCTACTACTACTACTGCTGCTACTTCTACAGCGGCTGCTGCTACTACTACTACTACTGCTGCTACTGTTACTACTACTTCTACTGCTACTACTACTACTGCTGCTACTACTACTAATACTACTGCTGCTACTACAGCGACTGCTGCTACTACTACTACTACTACTGCTAATACTACTGCTGCTACTACTACTGCTGCTACTACTACTGCTGCTGCTAATACTACTGCTACTAATGCTGCTACTACTACTACTACTGCTACTTCTACAGCGGCTGCTGCTACTACTACTACTACTACTGCTGCTACTGTTACTACTACTTCTACTGCTACTACTACTACTGCTGCTACTACTACTACAACTACTACTACTACTACTACTACAACTACTACAACTACTACAACGGCTGCTGCTACTACTACTACTACTACTGCTGCTACTACTACTACAGTGGCTGGTACCACTACTACTACTTCACCTACTACTGCTACTGCTACTGCTGCTACTACTACTACTGCTGCTAATGTCACTACTACTACTGCTACTACTACTACTACTACTGCTGCTACTACTACTACAGCTGCTACTACTACTACAGCAGCTGCTTTTGCTACTACTACTCCTGCTGCTACTACTACAGCGGCTGCTGCTACTACTACTACTACTGCTGCTACTTCTACTACTGCTGCTACTACTACTGCTGCTACTACTACTACAGCAGTAGTGGCTGCTGCTGCTACTACTACTACTGCTGTTACTGCTACAACTGCTGCTACAGTTACTACTACTACTACTGCTACTACTTCTGATGCTACTGCAGCGGCTGCTGCTACTACTACTACTACTACTACTACTCCTTCTAGTACTACTACTACTGCTGCTACTACTACAGCGGCTGCTGCTACTACTACTACTACTGCTGCTACTACTACTACTGCTGCTACTACTACTACAGCGGCTGCTACTACTACTACTACTACTTCAGCTACTACAGCGGCTGCTGCTGCTACTACTACTACTGCTGCTACTGCTACAACTGCTGCTACTACTGCTGCTAGTGCTACTACTACTACTACAACTACCGCTGCTGCTACTACTACTACTACTACTACTACTCCTTCTAGTACTACTACTACTGCTGCTACTACTACAGCGGCTGCTGCTACTACTACTACTACTACTACTGCTACAACTTCTACTACTGCTGCTACTACTACTACTGCTGCTACTACTACTACTGCTGCTACTACTACTACAGCGGCTGCTGCTACTACTACTGCTGCTACTACTACTCCTGCTGCTACTACTAGAGTGGCTGTTGCTACTACTACTACTTCTGCTACTACTACTACTGCAACTACTACTACTTCTACTGCCTCTACTACTGCAGCGACTGCTGCTGCTACTACTACTACAGCTGCTACTGATACAACTGCTGCTACTGTTACTACTACTACTACTGCTAATACTACTACTACTGCAGCTACTACTGCTACTACTACTGCTACTACTACTACTGCTGCTACTACTACTACTGCTGCTACTGTTACTACTATTGCTACTACTACTACTGCAGATACTACTACTACTACTACAACTTCTACTACTGCTGCTACTACTACTACTGCTGCTACTACTACTACTGCTGCTGCTACTACTACTGCTGCTACTATTACAGCGTCTGCTGTTACTACTACTACTACTGCTACTACTACTTCTGCTACTACAGCGTCTGCTGCTACTACTGCTGCTACTACGACCACTACTGCTGCTACTACTACTACAACTACTACTGCTTCTAGTACTACTAGTACTGCTGCTACTACTACAGCGGCTGCTGCTACTACTAGTACTACTACTGCTGCTACTATTACTACTACTACTACTGACACTACTGCTGCTACTACTACTAAAGCGGCTGCTTTTGCTACTACTACTGCTGCTACTACTACAGCGGCTGCTGCTACTACTGCTACTACTATTGCTTCTACTACTACTACTACTACTACTACTACTACTACTACTACTACTACTGATGCTACTACTACTACTGCTGCTACTGTTACTACTCCTACTACTACTGCTACTGCAGCGGCTGCTGCTACCTCTGCTACTACTACTGCTTCTACTACTACTACTACAACTACTGCTGCTGCTACTACTACTACTACTGCTACTGCTGCTACTACTACTACTACTACTGCTGCTACTACTACTACTACTACTGCTGCTACTGCTGCTACTATTACTACTACTACTGCTAATACTACTGCTGCTACTACTACTGCTGCTAATACTACTGCTACTAATGCTGCTACTACTACTACTGCTGCTACTTCTACAGCGGCTGCTGCTACTACTACTACTACTGCTGCTACTGTAACTACTACTTCTACTGCTACTACTACTACTGCTGCTACTACTACTAATACTACTGCTGCTACTACAGCGACTGCTGCTACTACTACTACTACTACTACTGCTAATACTACCGCTGCTGCTACTACTACTACTACTACTACTACTCCTTCTAGTACTACTACTACTGCTGCTACTACTACAGCGGCTGCTGCTACTACTACTACTACTACTACTGCTACAACTTCTACTACTGCTGCTACTACTACTACTGCTGCTACTACTACTACTGCTGCTACTACTACTACAGCGGCTGCTGCTACTACTACTGCTGCTACTACTACTCCTGCTGCTACTACTAGAGTGGCTGTTGCTACTACTACTACTTCTGCTACTACTACTACTGCAACTACTACTACTTCTACTGCCTCTACTACTGCAGCGACTGCTGCTGCTACTACTACTACAGCTGCTACTGATACAACTGCTGCTACTGTTACTACTACTACTACTGCTAATACTACTACTACTGCAGCTACTAATGCTACTACTACTGCTACTACTACTACTGCTGCTACTACTACTACTGCTGCTACTGTTACTACTATTGCTACTACTACTACTGCAGCTACTACTACTACTACTACAACTTCTACTACTGCTGCTAGTACTACTACTGCTGATACTACTACTACTGCTGCTGCTACTTCTACCGCTGCTACTATTACAGCGGCTGCTGCTACTGTTCCTACTACTACTACTACTGCTACTACTACTACTACAGTGTCTGCTGCTACTACTGCTGCTACTACTAGCACTACTGCTGCTACTACTACTACTGCTTCTAGTACTAATACTACTGCTGCTACTACTACAGCGGCTGCTGCTAATACTGCTGCTACTACTACTACTGCTTCTACTACTAGCACTTTTGCTGCTACTGTTACTACTACTACTACTGCTAGTACTACTACTGCTGCTACAACAGCAGCTGCTGCTACTACTAATACTACTACTACTATTACAACTACTGCTGCTGCTACTACTACTGCTGCCTCTACTACTGATGCTACCACTACTACCACTGCTACTAATACTGCTACTACTACTACTACTACTGCTACTGCAGCTACTACTACTACTTCTACTGCTGCAGCTACTACTGCCGCTACTACTACTGCTGCTGCTACAACTACTGCTGCCTCTACTACTGATGCTACTACTACTACCACTGCTGCTAATACTACTACTACTACTACTACTACAGCGGCTGCTGCTACCACTACTACTACTGCTGCTACTACTACTACTGCTGCTACTACTACTACAGCGGCTGCTGTTGCTACTACTACTACTACTACTGCTGCTACTACTACTACTGCTGCTACTACTACTACAGCGGCTGCTACTGCTGCTACTACTGCTACAACTACTACTGCTGCTACTACTACTACTGCTGCTACTGTTACTACTACTGCTACTGCTACTACTACTACAACTACCGCTGCTGCTGCTACTACTACTACTAATACTGCAGCTACTACTACTACTACTGCTACAACTTCTACTACTGCTGCTACTACTACAGCAGTTGCTGCTACTACTACTACTACTGCTACTGTTACTACTACTACTACTTCTACTACAGTGGCTGCTACTACAACTACTATTACAACTACTGCTGATGCTACTACTACTACTACTACTGCTACTGCAGCTACTACTACTACTACTACTAGTACTGCAGCTACTACTGCTACTGCTACTACTACTACTGCTGCTAATACTACTACTACTACAGCGGCTGCTGCTACTACTACTGCTACTACTACTCCTGCTGCTACTACTATAGTGGCTGCTGCTACTACTACTACTTCTGCTACTACTACTACTGCAGCTACTACTACTTCTACTGCCTCTACTACTGCAGCGGCTGCTGCTGCTACTACTACTACTGCTACTACTACTACTACTACTGCAGCTACTACTGCTACTACTACTGCTACTACTACTACTACTGCTGCTACTACTACTACTGCTGCTACTGTTACTACTATTGCTACTACTACTACTGCAGCTACTACTACTACTACAACTACTGCTGCTGCTACTACTACTACTAATACTGCAGCTACTACTACTACTACTGCTACAACTTCTACTACTGCTGCTAGTACTACTACTGCTGATACTACTACTACTGCTGCTGCTACTTCTACTGCTGCTACTATTACAGCGGTTGCTGCTACTGTTACTACTACTACTACTGCTACTACTACTACTACTACAGCGTCTGCTGCTACTACTGCTGCTACTACTAGCACTACTGCTGCTACTACTACTACTGCTTCTAGTACTACTACTACTGCTGCTACTACTACTACTACTGCTGCTACTACTACTACTACTGCTGCTACTACTGCTGTTACTACTACTACTACTGCTGCTACTACTACTACTACTACTACTGCTACTGCTGCTGCTACTACTACTACTACTACTACTACTACTACTACTACTACTACTACTGCTGCTGCTGCTACTACTGCTGATGCTACTACTACTGTTATTACTACTACTACTACTACTACTACTGCTACTACTACTACTACTACTGCTGCTACTACTACTACTCCTATTACTATTACTACTATTACTACTACTACTAATACTACTACTACTACTACTACTACTACTACTGCTGCTACTACTACTACTATTACTACTGCTGCTACTACTACTCTTATTACTACTACTACTAATACTATTACTATTACTACTAATACTACTACTACTACTACTAATACTACTAGTAATACTACTACTACTGCTGCTACTACTACTATTACTACTGCTGCTCCTGCTATTTCTTCTCTGGCTGAAGGATCTGGGTGTTCCTGGGGAACGACAGGTAACATGACACAAAATCTATAGGTCCTCGATGCTTTTGTCTACATTGTCTACATGATTACTGACAAAACACATGTACACACATGCAAACATGTAATCACATACACACACCTACTCACATCCACTTATGTACTCACCTGCAATGGATTGCACATCACCAGCAACATCTGGATACATCTGGAAAGGGACAATAGGTTTAGGATAAAGGGTATCTGCATATCTCAGAGCCAGTGATTCCTTTCCTTCCATCTGTCTCGTCCATTTCACAACACTGAGACCTATTCTTGGCTAACCAGAGGAAGTTTCTCACTGGACTTCTGTTATCACAACAGACACCCTCATTCTGATACCAGCAGAACCACCAGCCTTGACCCTTGACCTTAGAAGAGGTCACTTTAGGTGACTATCAACAGCATCATCTAGTGGAGATATGGCCAGCACTGCCTTTTGACGTTACTTTTAAAGATAAAAGAAAAACAAAGGTTACTTAATGTTTAACCTTTTCCTATCTATATTGTGTAGGCAACTGATTTTTAGTTGTCTTACTACCTGTTCTGTTCAATGTTTTGTCATGTTCTTTTGTATTTTGAAAGGAAATGGCAATGAGGCTCCATTGGCTCCTCTTCATCCCTGCCTTTGGAGTCCAAAAGCCCAGATCCAGACACCAGACACTCAGACTTTCCTTCTCTCTCTCTCCATCTTTTCTTTCCTCTCTCTCCTTCTCTCTCTCTCTTTCTCTGGGGGGGGGGGGGGGGGGGGGGGTGATTAGTCACAGAACAGGGTGGTGTGTGGTTGGCACGGCGACATGCGAGACAGACAGACAGACATACGTCCAGGGACAGTCGGGGACAACACCCAGTCTACATGTTTTCCTCCATCAGAGCAGCAGGAAAACCCTCAGCCCTCTGACTGACTGACTGACACCTCTCCCACTCAACCACCGCTTGACCTCTACATGACTGGAATGTGCCGTGGTGGAGGTGGCCAGAAGGTCACATGACTCTGTGTGTGTTGTGTGTGTGTGTGTGTGTGTGTGTGTGTGTGTGTGTGTGTGTGGAGGCTTTCAGCTGGGCTGCTAAAGCAGATGTAGAATGGTGTGGTGGTAGAGAGAGATGGGCTGTGTTGTCTGTTACTGATGCTGTGGAGAAGTACATGCACCCCCTCGCTCTCTGACTTTCTCTCTCGCTGCCTCTCTCTCCCTCTCTCTCCCTCTCTACCTCTCTCCCTGTCTCTCTCTCTGTGTTGTAGTGTAGAACACAGAGACAGAGTAGCAAGCTTGTAAGTGAAGTGTTGACAAATGGGTGATTCCATGTCAGCATGGAAGGCTGTTTGATATGCTTTTTACATTTGTATCACAAAACATTTTTGAGAAAATCCTGAAGAAAGTGGCCATTTTAAGCCCTTTTCAGACCTCTACATGCTATAATGAGCAATGAAGTGTACATGATACAGACCACAAACACCCCGGTGTCATTATACTCCTAATAGTCTGCTCTAAAATATGGAGTTTCGCTAAAAAGGACCAAAAATGCACACTTTCAACATGATTTTCAAATGATTTTCAAATGTAAAAAGCATCCTTCCTCACAATGAAACATTTTTAGGCCATGGTGGCATGGAATCACCCCAAATGCAGTACACATGTTTTCCTCTTCTCTTCTATCTGTTCACTCTCTTTGTCCTTCTCCCATATCTCCCATGTCTCCCTCTCTCCCTACCCCTGTTCTAGCTCTCGCCCCCCTCCCTCCGTATCGCTCCTCTCCCATATGCTCAGTGTTTAGGGATGGAGGAGACTCCCCCACACAGTCAAGGTCTCACACACACAGATGTGCAGGTTGTGTATGTGTGTGCACGCTGGCAGCAGGCAGCTGACAGCTGGACTAAAGCAAAGACTGATGCACGAGAGAGAGAGAGAGAGAGAGAGAGAGAGAGAGAGAGAGAGAGAGAGAGAGAGAGAGAGAGAGAGAGAGAGAGAGAGAGAGAGGACATTATTATACTCCTCCTCCTCCACCCAAACACACAAGAAGCCAAACTCCTCCGATGCAACAGTGCACTGATCGTCTTTCCCTTAGCTGGTGTATCAGCTCATAGAGGCTGATAACAGATGCAGACACCAGGGAAACCAAAGCTGCATTCTGCCTGCACAGCTGAAAAGGTGACGATGTCTATGCATTGTGAGGACTCTCAGCTGTTAAAACATCACTACTGCAGAGGAGACACTAGTACAGTGCTTCAGTTTTGGATTCTACCTCTCTCCCCTGACCAAAGACACACTATGCCAGTGAGAAAGAGAGAGAGAGAGGAGAGAGAGAAAGCAGAGAATGGCAGAGAAGAGAGAAAGAAGAGGGGGAGAATAACAACGCGAGAGAGTAGAAGAGACATTATGAGGGCGGTATAGTTCTAGAAGAGGGACAGAAGGAGAGCCTAGTTACACTTTTGGCAAAAAAAAGCATGTAGCTGACATCGTAAACCTGCATCTCTGAAGGTCTCCCATGTGAAGTAGACTTTAAGGTATAGTGGGCCTCACTATGGCGCTCTAGCGTGGAGTAATGGTGAAGGTTGTGGGCTGCAGAATGGAGCAGTGGTTGAGGTAGTGGGTCTCAGTGTTGAGAAACGGTTAGGGTGGTAGGCCTCAGCGCGGAACAGTAGGCCTCAGAGCGGAGTTGTGGTTTGAGCAGCAGAGAAGTAAGTCCCAGTGGTGGTAAAAGCAGTAATAGGCCCCAGTGTGCAGCAGTGGTTTTAGAGGAATAGCACTATAGGTCCCAGCGTGCAGCAGTGGTTTTAGAGGAATAGCACTATAGGCCCCAGTGTGCAGCAGTGGTTTTAGAGGAATAGCACTATAGGCCCCAGTGTGCAGCAGTGGTTTTAGAGGAATAGCACTATAGGTCCCAGCGTGCAGCAGTGGTTTTAGAGGAATAGCACTATAGGCCCCAGTGTGCAGCAGTGGTTTTAGAGGAATAGCACTATAGGCCCCAGTGTGCAGCAGTGGTTTTAGAGGAATAGCACTATAGGCCCTAGTGTGCAGCAGTGGTTTTAGAGGAATAGCACTATAGGCCCCAGCGTGCAACAGTGGTTTAGAAGAATAGCACTATAGGCCCCAGCGAACAGCAGCAGTGGTTTTAGAGGAATAGCACTATAGGCCCCAGTGTGCAGCAGCAGTTTCAGAAGAATAGCACTATAGGCCCCAGTGAACAGCAGCAGTGGTTTTAGAGGAATAGCACTATAGGTCCCAGCGTGCAGCAGCAGTTTCAGAAGAATAGCACTATAGGCCCCAGTGTGCAGCAGCAGTTTCAGAAGAATAGCACTATAGGCCCCAGCGAACAGCAGCAGTGGTTTTAGAGGAATAGCACTATAGGCCCCAGCGTGCAGCAGCAGTGGTTTTAGAGGAATAGCACTATAGGCCCCAGTGTGCAGCAGTGGTTTTAGAGGAATAGCATTATAGGCCCCAGCGTGCAGCAGTGGTTTTAGAGGAATAGCACTATAGGCCCCAGTGTGCAGCAGTGGTTTTAGAGGAATAGTACTATAGGCCCCAGCGTACAGCAGCAGTGGTTTTAGAGGAATAGCACTATAGGCCCCAGTGTGCAGCAGCAGTTTTAGAAGAATAGCACTATAGGCCCCAGCATACAGCAGCAGTTTCAGAAGAATAGCACTATAGGCCCCAGTGTGCAGCAGCAGTTTTAGAAGAATAGCACTATAGGTACCAGTGTGCAGCAGTGGTTTTAGAAGAATAGCACTATAGGCCCCAGTGTGCAGCAGCAGTTTTAGAGGAATAGCACTATAGGCCCCAGTGTGCAGCAGCAGTTTCAGAAGAATAGCACTATAGGCCCCAGTGTGCAGCAGCAGTTTTAGAAGAATAGCACTATAGGTACCAGCGTACAGCAGTGGTTTTAGAGGAATAGCATTATAGGCCCCAGCGTGCAGCAGTGGTCAGAGGCTAGACCATTGAACCCATGTTTGTGTCGAGCAGGGTTGGACTCAATTCGGAATTTCTGCTGTGTGTACAGCAGTAAGTTATAAAGGATGGTGTGTATAGACAGTATGGACAGTATATGAATAGAACATTTGCGTACAGCAGTAGTTATATAGGATGAGCCTTGACTAGAATACAGTACACTGAGTGTACAAAACATTAAGAACACCTTACTAATATTGATTTGCACCCCCTTTTGCCCTCAGAACAGCCTCAATTAGTCAAGCATGGTGTCAAAAGTGTTCTACAGGGATGCTGGCCCATGTTGACTCCAATGCTTCCCATAGTTGTGTCAAGTTGGCTGGATGTCCTTTGGGTGGTGGACCATTCTTGATACACACGGGAAACAGTTGAGCATGAAAAACCCAGCAGCGATACAGTTTTTGACACACAAACCGGTGCGCCTGGCACCTACTACCATACCCTGTTCAAAGACACTTAAATCTTTTGTCTTGCCCAATCACCCGTTGAATGGTACACATACACAATCCATGTCTCAATTTTCTCAAGGTTAACAAATCCTGTGTCCTCCCCTTTATCTGCAATGATTTGAAGCAGATGTAACAGGTGACATCAATAAGGGATCATAGCTTACACTTGGATTCCCCTGGTCAGTCAGACCGTCATGGAAAAAGCATTGTGTTCCTAATGTTTTGTACACTCAGTGTATAAACATACAGAATAAAATGGGTAAAACAGTATGTAAACATTATTGAAGTGATCAGTGTTCAGTGACTATGTACAGTGCATTCGGAAAGTATTCAGACCCCTTGACTTTTTCCACATTTTGTTACCTGACAGCCTTATTCTAAAATTGATTAAATTATTTTTACCTTCTCAAGCTATACACAATACCCCATAATGACAAAGCAAACACAGGTTTTAAGAAATCTTTGCAAAAAAAATATAAAATAAACCTGAAATATTGCATTTACATAAGTATTCAGACCCTTTACTCAGTAGGCAGAAATTACAGCCTCGAGTCTTCTTGGGTATGACGCTACAAGCTTGGCACACCTGTATTTTGGGAGTTTCTTCTATTCTTCTCTGCAAATCCTCTCAAGATCTGGCAGGTTGGATGGGGAGCATCGCTGTACAGCTATCTTCAGGTCTCTCCAGAGATGTTTGATTGGGTTCAAGTCTGTGCTCTGGATGGGCCACTCAAGGACATTTAGAGACTTCTCCAGAAGCCACTCCTGCATTGTCTTGGCTGTGTGCTTAGCGTCTCTGTCCTGTTGAAAGGTGAACCTTAGCCCCAGTCTGAGGTCCTGCGCGTTATGGAGCAGGTTTTCATCAAGGACTTAGCTCTTTTCATCTTTCCCTCGAACCTCACTAGTCTCCCACTCCCTGTGGCTAAAAAACGCTGCCACCACCATGCTTCATTGTAGGGATGGTGCCAGGTTTCCTCCAGAGGTGACGCTTGGCATTCAGGCCAAAGAGTTCAATCTTGGTTTCATCAGACCAGAGAATCTTGTTTTTCATGGTCTGAGAGTCTTTAGGTGCCTTTTGGCAAACCAATCGGGCTGTCATGTGCCTTTTACTGAGGAGTGGCTTCTGCCTGGCCACTCTACCAAAAAGGCCTGATTGGTGGAGTGCTGCAGAGATGGTTGTCCTTCTGGAAGGTTCTCCAAACTCCACAGAGGAACTCTGGAGCTCTGTCAGAGTGAACATCGGGTTCTTGGTCACCTCCCTGACCAAGGCCCTTCTCCTCCAATTGCTCAGTTTGGCCGGGCGACCAGCTCTGGGATGAGTCTTGGTGGTTCCAAACACTTTCAATTTAAGAATGATGGAGGCCACTGTGTTCTTGGGGACTTTCAATGCTGCAGAAATGTTTTGGTACCCTTCCCCAGATATGTGCCTCGACACAATCCTGTCTCAGAGCTCTACGGACAATTCCTTCGACCTCATGGAATGGTTTTTGCTCTGCATGCACTGTCAACTGTTGGACCTTTATATAGACAGGTGTGTGCCTTTCCAAATCAAGTCGAATCAATTGAATTTACTACAGGTGGACTTCAATCAAGTTGTAGAAACATCTCAAGGATGATCAATGGAAACAGGATCCACTTGAGCTCAATTTCGAGTCTCAGAGCAAAGGCTCTGAATACTTATGTAGATAAGGTATTTCTGTTTTTTATTTTTAATATCAAAAGACCTGTTTTACCTTTGTCGTTATGGGGTATTGTGTGTAGAATGATGAAGATTTTAACTTTATTTTTAAGACCTGCACTCTATCTGCCTTCTAGACGGTAGCGAGGTGAACAGGCCATGGTTCAGGTGTCTGAGGTCCTTGATGATCTTCTTAGCCTTCCTGTGACACCGGGTGCTGTAGATGTCCTGGAGGGCAGGCAGTGTGCCTCCGGTGATGAGTTGGGTTGACCGCACCATCCTCTGGAGAGCCCTGTGGTAGCGGATGGTGCAATTGCCATACCAGGCGGTGATACAGCCCGACAGAATGCTCTCAATGGTGCATCTGTAGAAGTTTGTGAGGGTCTTATGGGCCAAGCCCAAATGCTTCATCTTCCTCCCTGTCGATGTGGATGGGGGGTGCCCTTGTTAGTAATCAGGCTTACCACTGTTGTGTCATCTGCAAACTTGATGATTAAGTTGGAGATGTGAGTGGCCACGCAGTCATAGGTGAACAGGGAGTACGGGAGAGGGCTGAGCACACACCCCTGTTGGGCACCGTTTTAGCAGATCAGCATAGTGGAGGTGTTGTTGCCTATCTTCACCACCTGGAGTCAGCCCGTCAGGAAGTCCAGGACCCAGTTACACAGGGCTGGGGGCCATTCCCAGGGCCCCGAGCTTAGTGTTGAGCTTGCAGGGCACTATGGTATTGAAGGCTGAGCTGTAGCCGATGAACTGCATTCTTACTTAGATATTCATCTTGTCCAGATGGAATAGGGCAGTGTGCAGTGTGATGGTGATTGCATCATCCTTGGATCTGTTGGGGCTGTATGCAAATTATAGTGGGTCTAGGGTGTTGGGTAAGGTGAAGGTGAAGGTGATGTGATCCTTAACTAGCCTCTCAAAGCACTTCAGAAGTGAATGCTACAGGCCCATAGTCATTTAGTTCAGTTACCTTTGCTTTCTTGGGTACAGGAACAATGGTGGACATCTTGAAGCAAATGGGAAAGGGAGAGATTGAATATATCTGTAAACTCTCCGTACATATGCTCTGAGAACGCGGCTCAGATCCTCGCTGGCCTGGGCCGGCAGCCTCACGAGGGTTAACACGCTTAAACGTCTTACTCACCTATACCATGGAGTACGAGAGCTCACATCCCTCGTGTTTTTCTCGAAGCGGGCAAAGAAGGTATTTAGCTTGTCCGGAAGAAGGGCATCGGTCTCCGCAACGTGGCTGGGTTTCTCTTTATATCCTGGGATTGTCTTGTGTTCCTGCCACATACGTCTCGTGTCTGAGCCGTTTAATTGCGACTCCATTTCATCCCTGTACTGACGTTTTGCCTGTTTGATTGCCTTACGGAGGGCTTAGCTGCTCTGTTTGTATATGTCCATGTCCCCAGTCACCTTGCTGTGGTTAAATGTGGTGGTTCGAGTTTTCAGTTTTGCACGAATGGTGCCATCTATCTATGGTTTTTGACTTGGATAAGTTCTGATCATCACAGTGGGAACAACATCATCTATGCACTTCCTGATTAACTCAGTCACCAAGTCAGTGTATACATCAATGCTACTCTCAAAGGCAACCCGGAACATATCCCAGACCGTGTGATCAAAACAATCTTGAAGCATAGATTCCAATTGGTCTGACCAATGTTTAACAGTCCTTATCATGGTTACTTCCTGTTTAAGTTTCTGCCTATAGTAGAGGTGAATCCAAATAGTGGCATGATCTGATTTACCAAAGGGAGGGCCTTGTCCCCGTCCCAGAAGGGGTAGTAGCAATGGGCAAAAGTGCACAGGAGATATGTTGAAAGAACTTCGGTAGTGATTTCCTCAGATTTCGTTTATTCAAATTTTCAGCAAATTTCCAATACATTTATGCAGCCTCAGGATATGCGGTTTCGAGTTTGTACAAAGTCCAGTGTAGTTCCTTGAGAGAATTATCTCGGGAGGTAATGCGGTCGGCATTTGATAATCTAGATCGGGAGGACAAAAGGACTTAAATTCCTGTATGTTACCACAATCACACAATGGGTAGTTAAAAACTTATTTGGGATCAACGTCACTTCCATGGGACAGTTGAACTAACATAGGCTAATGTGATTAGCATGAGGTTGTAAGTAACAAGAAAATTCACAGACATATCTGATATTGGCAGAAAGCTTAAATTCTTGTTAATCTAACTACACTGTCCAATTTACAGTAGCTATTACAGTGAAAGAATACCATGCTACTGTTTGAGGAGAGTGCACAATTTTGAACATAAAAGTTATTAATAAACAATAGGCATATTTGGGCAGTCTTGATGCAAATTTTTAAACATAAATGCAATGTTTCATTGGATCAGTTTAAAACGTTGCACACACACACACACACACACACACACACACTGCTGCCATCTAGTGGCCAATATGTATATTACACCTGGGCTAGAATATTACATTATGGCCTTTCTCTTGCATTTCAAAGATGATGGTACAAAAAAATACAAAAGAACAGTTGTTTTTTTCGTTGTATTATCTTTAACCCGATCTATTGTGTTATATTCTCCTACTGTACATTCCTTTTACATTTCCACAAACTTCAAAGTGTTTCCTTTCAAATGGTACCAAGAATAGGCATATCGTTGCTTCAGGGCCTGAGCTACAGGCAGTTAGATTTGAGTATATCATTTCAGGTGAAAATTGAAGACAGAGGTTAATCATGAAACATACACCTCCACCTTTCTTTTTCCCGGAGAGTTCTTTCTTCCTGTCTGTGCAATGGATGGAGAACCCTGCTGTCCAAATGAACAGGGACAGTATATCCGGAGAGAGACAAGACTCCGTGAAACAGAGTATGTTACAGTCCCTGACGTCTCTTTGGAGCTCGTTTACTTTATTGTCCCAGGGACTGAACATTAGCAAGCTATACTGTATACTCGGAGCGATGGATGGTATGCACGTCTCCTGAGTCAATAAGAAGCCAACTTCTTACTCCTCCTCTCCGGTGACAGCGTCTTGGAGCAGCCCCTGGGATGAATGGGATTGCCTTGGGAAGTTCAAACAAAGGATCCAGTTCAGGGAAGTTGCATATCTGTTTGAAATGCTTGTGAGTGACCGCCGATCTAATATCCAAAAGTTATTTTCGGCTGAAGCTAATAATGCAAGAAACATTCTAAGCAAATACTGTAGGAAATGTTACACACACATAAAATACTGCAGAGCTGGCTAGGAGCTAGAAACAGGGCTACCATGTCTTTCGTCGCCATCTTGTCAAAAAGACAAACCAATTCAGATGAGATGTGAAACATGACAGTCTCTTTCATTTGACAAATCATTTTATCAAAATTATCTACAACTTTTTAATGCAAAAAATACACATATCATACAGTATTTTTCAATTGTCATGAGATGTTAGATTGTCTCTTTCATATGGCAATGTTTGATCTAATGTATGCAATTATATAATGCTACATGACATTGGAAACCACACATGATGTCAAAATAAAGATGTGTAGTGATGTGTAAAATAAATAAGACATTCTGCTTCCTGTGGGGTGTGGCCAATTCAAATGAGAGAGAGATTCTATTTAAACTCTTTAACATCATCCTCAGCTCTGGCATTTTCCCCAGTATTTGTAACCAAGGACTGATCATCCCAATCCACAAAAATTGAGACAAATTTGACCCCAATAACTACCGTGGGATATGCATCAACAGCAACCTTGGGAAAATCCTTTTCATTATCTTTAACAGCAGAATCATACATTTCCTCAGCGAAAACAATGTACTGAACAAATGTCAAATTGGCTTTTACCAACTTACCGTACGACAGACCATGTATTCACCCTGCACACCCTAATTGACAAATAAACAAACCAAAACAAAGGCAAAGTCTTCTCGTGCTTTGTTGATTTCAAAAAAGCTTTCGACTCAGTTTGGCATGAGGCTCTGCTATACAAATGGATAGAAAGTGGTGTTGGGGGAAAAACATACAACATTATAAAATCCATGTACACAAACAAGTGTGCGGTTAAAATTGGCAAAAAACACACACATTTTTTTCCACAGGGCCGGGGGGGTGAGACAGGCTTAAGCCCCACCCTCTTCAACATATATATCAAGGAATTGGCGAGGGTACTAGAACCATCTGCAGCACCCGGCCTTACCCTACTAGAATCTGAAGTCAAATGTCTACTATTTGCTGATGATCTGGTGCTTCTGTCCCCAACAAAGGAAGGCCTACAGCAGCACGTAGATCTTCTGCACAGATTCTGTCAGAACTGGGCCCTGACAGTACATCTCAGTAAGACAAAAATAATGGTGTTCCAAAAAAGGTGAATACAAATTCCATCTAGACACCGTTGCCCTAGAGCACACACAAAACAATACCTCAATACATATCTCAGCCTAAACATCAGCACCACAGGTTACTTCTACAAAGCTGTGAACGATCTGCGAGACAAGGCAAGAAGGGCCTTCTATGCCATCAAAAGGAACATAACATTCAACATACCAATTAGGATCTGACAAAATACACTTGAATCAATTATAGAACCCATTGTTCTTTATGGTTGTGAGGTTTGGGGTCCGCTCACCAACCAAGAATTCACAAAATGGGACAAACACCAAATTCAGACTGCATGCAGAATTCTGCAAAAATATATACAACATAACTCAGAGCAGAATTAGGTCGATACCCGCTAATTATCAAAATCCAGAAAATAGCTGTTAAATTCTACAACCATCAAAATGGAAGCGATTCCCAAATTCCCTAACCTTCCATAACAAAGCCATGACCTACAGAGAAATGCACCTGGAGAAGAGCCCCCTAAGCAAGCTGGTCCTGGGGCTCTGTTCACAAACACAAACAGACCCCACAGAGCCCCAGGATAGCAACACAATTAGAACCAACCAAATCACGAGAAAATATAATTACTTGACACATTGGAAAGAATTTACAAAACAACTGAGCAAACTAGAATGCTATTTGGGCCTAAACAGAGAGTACACAGTGACAGAATACTGACCACAGTGACTATGTACAGACTCACTGAGCATAGCCTTGCTATTGAGAAAGGCCGCCAAAGGCAGACCTGGCTCTCAAGAGAAGACAGGCCATGTGCACACTGCCCACAAAATGAGATGGAAACTGAGCTGCATTTCCAAACCTCCTGCCAAACGTATGACCATATTAGAGACACATATTTCCCTCAGATTACACAGGCCCGCAAAGAATTTGAAAACAAATCTAATTTTGATAAACTCCCATATCTATTGGGTGAAATACCACAGTGTGCCATCACAGCAGCAAGATTTGTGACCTGTTGCCACAAGAAAAGGGCAACTAGTGAAGAACAAACACCATTGTAAATACAACCTATATTTATGTTTATTAATTTCCCCTTTTGTACTTGAACTATTTGTACATCGTTACAACACTGTATAGAGACATAATATGACATTTGAAATGTCTTTATTCTTTTGGAACCTTTGTGAGTGTAATGTTTACTGTTCATTTTTTATTGTTTATTTCACTTTTGTTTATTATATATTTTACTTGCTTTGGCAACAAGGTTGGGAAGGTTATTGCCTAAACGTAATCAGTTACAGTGACTATTTACCTGTCCAGAATTGTAATCACTAACGCAACTTTTGGATTACTCAAAACATCTGATTACATTCAGCTACTTTTAGATTACATTCCCCTTAAGAGGCATTAGAAGAAGACAAAAATGTATGTTATCAATTGAATGACATCTATTGCAGGATAAATCAATGTTAAAGTTTACGTAGCTGGCCATATATGGATGTTTAATTTTACTTTATGGGTTGGCGACACCCTGGACCCAAACTGTTACAGACTTATATCCATCCTGCCCTGCCTATCTAAGGTCTTCGAAAGCCAAGTCAACAAACAGGTCACTGACCATCTCGAATCCCACCGTACCTTCTTTGCTGTGCAATCTGGTTTCCGAGCCGGTCACGGGTGTACCTCAGCCACGCTCAAGGTACTAAACGATATCATAACCGCCATCGATAAAAGACAGTACTGTGCAGCCGTCTTCATAGACCTTGCCAAGGCTTTCGACTCTGTCAATCACCGTAATCTTATCGGCAGACTCAGTAGCCTCGGTTTTTCGGATGACTGCCTTGCCTGGTTCACCAATTACTTTGCAGACAGAGTTCAGTGTGTCAAATCGGAGGGCATGCTGTCCGGTCCTCTGGCAGTCTCTATGGGGGTGCCACAGGGTTCAATTCTCGGGCCGACTCTTTTCTCTGTATATATCAATGATGTTGCTCATGCTGCGGGCGATTCCCTGATCCACCTCTACGCAGACGACACCATTCTATATACTTCCGGCCCGTCCTTGGACACTGTGCTATCTAACCTCCAAACGAGCTTCAATGCCATACAACACTCCTTCCGTGGCCTCCAACTGCTCTTAAACGCTAGTAAAACCAAATGCATGCTTTTCAACCGTTCGCTGCCTGCACCCGCACGCCTGACCAGCATCACCACCCTGGATGGTTCCGACCTTGAATATGTGGACATCTATAAGTACCTAGGTGTCTGGCTAGACTGTAAACTCTCCTTCCAGACCCATATCAAACATCTCCAATCGAAAATCAAATCAAGAGTTGGCTTTCTATTCCGCAACAAAGCCTCCTTCACTCACGCCGCCAAACTTACCCTAGTAAAACTGACTATCCTACCGATCCTCGACTTCGGCGATGTCATCTACAAAATTGCTTCCAACACTCAACTCAGCAAACTGGATGCAGTTTATCACAGTGCCATCCGTTTTGTCACTAAAGCACCTTATACCACCCACCACTGTGACTTGTATGCTCTAGTCGGCTGGCCCTCGCTACATATTCGTCGCCAGACCCACTGGCTCCAGGTCATCTACAAGTAAAGCTCCGCCTTATCTCAGTTCACTGGTCACGATGGCAACACCCATCCGTAGCACGCGCTCCAGCAGGTGTATCTCACTGATCATCCCTAAAGCCAACACCTCATTTGTCCGCCTTTCGTTCCAGTTCTCTGCTGCCTGTGACTGGAATGAATTGCAAAAATCGCTGAAGTTGGAGACTTTTATCTCCCTCACCAACTTCAAACATCTGCTATCTGAGCAGCTAACCGATCGCTGCAGCTGTACATAGTCTATTGGTAAATAGCCCACCCATTTTCACCTACCTCATCCCCATACTGTTTTTATTTATTTACTTTTCTGCTCTTTTGCAAACCAATATCGTACTACCTGTACATAACCATCTGATCATTTATCACTCCAGTGTTAATCTGCATAATTGTAATTATTCGCCTACCTTCTCATGCCTTTTGCACACAATGTATATAGACTCCCCTTTTTTCTACTGTGTTATTGACTTGTTAATTGTTTACTCCATGTGTAACTCTGTGTTGTCTGTTCACACTGCTATGCTTTATCTTGGCCAGGTCGCAGTTACAAATGAGAACTTGTTCTCAACTAGCCTACCTGGTTAAATAAAGGTGAAATAAAAAATACAATAAAAATGTAGGCTTCTACTAACCCATCGCTTTCTACTACATATAATATCATGATTAAATTATATATTTACATTAAAAGACTTTGGTTATCAGAATTACAGTCATTCCAATAAATGTTGCACCCCTTGATCTTCAAGAATAGGACTTGGAAATATGGAAGTATAGATTAGCCAAATTGTTTTACCTGAGCATAAACCCCCAAATAAGGACATATTAGTCAGCCCTACTCTGTTGTTTATGATTTTGTTGTCATGGAGGACTGATTGTCCTCATTGATTCGAGATTAAAATTAAATGCTGCGCTCATGGAATGGCATGCATTGCGAGTTACTGAAAAGTGCTATTTACATGTGAAAAATGAATGCCATATGCTGCATTTGTTATAGGCCTATTGTTGACCTTTTTGTTGGGGACACTTTGATATCTTGATAACATGCAGCTGTTTAAAGGGCCAATCCACAGATGAAACAATAACAAAAATGGTTTCCCCGTCTCTGTTTTGGTAAAAGGCTGAGGGATGGGCCTGGAGAAATGTAACCACTCTCAGATTAACAGACAGAGCTATGGATGCAAGGACTGACCATCCATGATATCAACATTATGGTTTATACCATGTTATGAGGATATACAGTGTTTGTTTACATTTACAATGTTTATAAAAACAAGCTTATATTTTGGGTTCTAATGGGGAGTGAAAGTTGAACTAAGCCCATGAGTCATACAGTATATAAGTTATATTCTTCAAGAATCTATGGAAATATATACAGTACCAGTCAAAGGTTTGAACACAGCTACTCATTCAACTTTATTTATTTTTTGTTTTATTATTTTCTACATTGTGGAAAAGTAGTGAAGACATCAGAACTATGAAATAACACATATGGAATCATGTAGTAACCAAAAATGTCTTAAACAAATCTAAATATATTTTACATTTAAGATTCTTCAAAGTAGCCATCTTTTTCCTTTGATGACAGCTTTGCACACTCTTGGCGTTCTCTCAACCAGCTCCCTGAAGAATGCATTTCCAACAGTCTTGAAGGAATTCCCACATACAGTGCCTTGCGAAAGTATTCGGCCCCCTTGAACTTTGCGACCTTTTGTCACATTTCAGGCTTCAAACATAAAGATATAAAACTGTATTTTTTTGTGAAGAATCAACAACAAGTGGGACACAATCATGAAGTGGAACGACATTTATTGGATATTTCAAACTTTTTTAACAAATCAAAACCTGAAAAATTGGCCGTGCAAAATTATTCAGCCCCTTTACTTTCAGTGCAGCAAACTCTCTCCAGAAGTACAGTGAGGATCTCTGAATGATCCAATGTTGACCTAAATGACTAATGATGATAAATACAATCCATCTGTGTGTAATCAAGTCTCCGTATAAATGCACCTGCACTGTGATAGTCTCAGAGGTCCGTTAAAAGCGCAGAGAGCATCATGAAGAACAAGGAACACACCAGGCAGGTCCGAGATACTGTTGTGAAGAAGTTTAAAGCCGGATTTGGATACAAAAAGATTTCCCAAGCTTTAAACATCACAAGGAGCACTGTGCAAGCGATAATATTGAAATGGAAGGAGTATCAGACCACTGCAAATCTACCAAGACCTGGCCGTCCCTCTAAACTTTCAGCTCATACAAGGAGAAGACTGATCAGAGATGCAGCCAAGAGGCCCATGATCACTCTGGATGAACTGCAGAGATCTACAGCTGAGGTGGGAGACTCTGTCCATAGGACAACAATCAGTCGTATATTGCACAAATCTGGCCTTTATGGAAGAGTGGCAAGAAGAAAGCAATTTCTTAAAGATATCCATAAAAAGTGTTGTTTAAAGTTTGCCACAAGCCACCTGGGAGACACACCAAACATGTGGAAGAAGGTACTCTGGTCAGATGAAACCAAAATTGAACTTTTTGGCAACAATGCAAAACGTTATGTTTGGCGTAAAAGCAACACAGCTCCTCACCCTGAACACACCATCCCCACTGTCAAACATAGTGGTGGCAGCATCATGGTTTGGGCCTGCTTTTCTTCAGCAAGGACAGGGAAGATGGTTAAAATTGATGGGAAGATGGATGGAGCCAAATACAGGACCATTCTGGAAGAAAACCTGATGGAGTCTGCAAAAGACCTGAGACTGGGACGGAGATTTGTCTTCCAACAAGACAATGATCCAAAACATAAAGCAAAATCTACAATGGAATGGTTCAAAAATAAACATATCCAGGTGTTAGAATGGCCAAGTCAAAGTCCAGACCTGAATCCAATCGAGAATCTGTGGAAAGAACTGAAAACTGCTGTTCACAAATGCTCTCCATCCAACCTCACTGAGCTCGAGCTGTTTTGCAAGGAGGAATGGGAAAAAATTTCAGTCTCTCGATGTGCAAAACTGATAGAGACATACCCCAAGCGACTTACAGCTGTAATCGCAGCAAAAGGTGGCGCTACAAAGTATTAATTTAAGGGGGCTGAATAATTTTGCATGCCCAATTTTTCAGTTTTTGATTTGTTAAAAAAGTTTGAAATATCCAACAAATGTCGTTCCACTTCATGATTGTGTCCCACTTGTTGTTGATTCTTCACAAAAAAATACAGTTTTATATCTTTATGTTTGAAGCCTGAAATGTGGCAAAAGGTCGCAAAGTTCAAGGGGGCCGAATACTTTCGCAAGGCACTGTATGTTGGCTGCTTTTCCTTCAGTCTGCTGTCCAACTCATCCCAAACCATCTCAATTGGGTTGAGGTCAGGTCATCTGATGCAGCAATCCACCATTCTCCATCCTGGTCAAATAGCCATTACACAGCCTGGAGGTGTGTTTTGGGTCATTGTCCAGTTGAGAAAAAAAAGTATAGTCCCACTAAGTGCAAACCAGATGGGATGGTGTATCTCTGCAGAGTGCTGTGGTAGCCATGTCCGCCTTGAATTCTAAATAAATCACTGACAATGTCACCAGGGAAGCACCCCCACACCATCACACCTTCTCCTCCATGCTTCACGGTAGGAACCACACATGCAGAGATCATCAATTCACCTACTCTGCATCTCACAAAGACATGGCGGTTGGAAAGAAAAATCTCAAATTTGGACTCATCAGACCAAAGGATATTTTTCCACCGGTCTAAGTCCATTCCATTCCAAAGTCTCTTCTTCTTATTGGTGTTCTAGTAGTGGTTTCTTTGCAGCAAATAAACCATGAAGGCCTGATTCACGCAGTATCCTATGAACATATGATGTTAAGATGTGTCTGTTACTTGAACTCGGCTGCAATTTCTTTAGGCTGCAATTTCTGAGGCTGGTAACTCTAATGAACTTATCCTCTGCAGCAGAGGTAACTCTGGGCCTTCCTTTCCTGTGGCGGTCCCCTCCTCCCCCAACCTTGTCACAACACAACTGATTGGCTCAAATGCATAAAGAAGGAAAGAAATTCCACAAATGAACAAGGAACACCTGTTAATTGAAATGCATTTCAAGTGACTACCTCATGAAACTGGTTGAGAGAACGCCAAGAGTGTACAAAGCTGTCAAGGCAAAGGGTGGCTACCCTCGAAGATTCTGTTGTTCGAATTTTTTTTGGTTACCACATAATTCCATATGTGTTGTTTCATAGTTTTGATGTCTTCACTACTATTCCACAATGTAGAAAATAGTCCAAATAAAGAAAAACCCTTGAATGAGTAGGTGTGTCCAAACCTTTGACTGGTACTGTATTTATAAACTCAACAAAAATTAGAAACATCCCTATTTCAGGAACCTGTCTTTCAAAGATAATTCGTAAAAATCCATATAACTTTGCAGATCTTCATTGTAAAGTGTTTAAACACTGTTTCCCATGCTTGTTCAATGAACCATAAACAATTAATGAACATGCACGTGTGGAACGGTCGTTAAGACACTAACTGCTTACAGACGGTAGGCAATTAATGTCACAGTTATGAAAACTTAGGACACGAAAGAGGCCTTTCTACTGACTCTGAAAAAAAAAAAGATGCACAGGGTCCCTTCTCATCTGTGTGAACGTACCTTAGGCATGCTGCAAGGAGGCATGAGGACTGCAGATGTGGCCAGGGTAATAAATTGCAATGTCTGTACAGTGAGATGCCTAAGACAGCACTACAGGGAGACAGGACGAACAGCTGATCGTCCTCGCAGTGGAAGACCACGTGTAACAATACCTGCACAGGATCGGTACATCTGAACATCACACCTGCGGGACAAGTACAGGATGGCAACAACAAGTGCATGAGTTACACCAGGAATGCACAATCCCTTCCTCAGTGCTCAGACTGTTCGCAATAGGCTGAGAGAGGCTGGACTGAGGGCTTGTAGGCCTGTTGTAAGGCAGGTCCTCACCAGACATCACCGGCAACAACATTGCCTATGGGCACAAACCCACCGTCGCTGGACCAGACAGGACTGGCAAAAGGTGCTCTTCACTGACTAGTTGCGGTTTTGTCTCACCAGGGGTGATGGTCGGATTTGCGTTTATCGTCGAAGGAATGAGCATAACACTGAGGCCTGTACTCTGGTGCGGGATCGATTTGGAGGTGGAGGGTCCGTCATGGTCTGGAGCGGTCTGGAGCGGTGTGTCACAGCATCATCGGACTGAGATTGTTGTCATTGTAGGCAATCTCAACACTGTGGGTTAGAGGGAAGACATCCTCCTCCCTCATGTGGTACCCTTCCTGCAGGTTCATCCTGACATGACCCTCCAGCATGACAATGCCACCAGCCATACTGCTCATTCTGTGCGTGATTTCCTGCAAGACAGGAATGTCAGTGTTCTGCCATAGCCAGTGAAGAGCCCGGATCTCAATCCCATTGAGCAAGTCTGGGACCAGTTGGACAGGAGGGTGAGGGCTAGGGCCATTCCAACCAGAAATATCCGGGAACTTGCAGGTGCATTGGTGGAAGAGTGGGGTAACATCAAGAACTGGCAAATCTGGTGGAGTCCAGGAGGCGGAGATGCACTGCAGTACTTAATGCAGCTGGTGGCCACACCAGATACCATTTCTGTTAGTCACATGTCTATGGAACTTGTTCAATTTATGTCTCAGTTGTTGAATCTTATGTTCACACAAATATTTACACATGTTAAGTGTTAACGCAGTTGACAGTGAAAGGACGTTTCTTTTTTTTGCTGAGTTTAAAAAGATATACACTACTGTTCAAAGGTTTGGGGTCCCTTAGAAATGTCCTTGTTTTTTAAGCTTCCTTAAATAGTGCTCGCAAAACACCAGTCTCAACGTCAACAGTGAAGAGGCGACTCCAGGATGCTGGTCTTCTAGGCAGAGTTGCAAAGAAAAAGCCACGTCTCAAACTGGCCAATAAAAAGAAAAGATTAAGATGGGCAAAAGAACACAGATACCGGACAGAGAAACTCTGCCTAGAAGGCCAGCATCCTTGAGTCGCCTCTTCACTGTTGACGGTGAGACTGTTGTTTTGCGGGATCTATTTAATGAATCTGCCAGTTGAGGACTTGTGAGGCGAGGCGTCTGTTTCTCAAACTAGACATTCTAATGTACTTGTCCTCTTGCTCAGTTGTGCACCAGGGCCTCCCACTCCTCTTTATATTCTGGTTGTAGCCAGTTTGCGCTGTTCTGTGAAGGTAGTAGTACACAGTGTTATACGAGATCTTCAATTTCTTGGCAATTTCTCACATGGAATTGCCTTTATTTCTCAGAACAAGAATAGACTGATGAGTAGAAAGAAGAAACTACTTTGTTTCTGGCCATTTTGAGCCTGTAATCGAACCCACAAATTCTGATGCTCCAGATACTCAACTAATCTAAAGAAGGCCAGTTTTATTTCTCCTTTAAATCAGGACAACCGTTTTCAGCTGTGCTAATAGAATTGAAAAAGGGTTTTCTCATGATCAATTAGCCTTTTAAAATGATAAACTTGGATTAGCTAACACAACGTGCCATTGGAACACAGGAGTGATGGTTGCTGATAATGGGCCTCTGTACATCTATGTAGATATTCAATTTAAAGAATCTGCCGTTTCCAGCTACAATAGTAATTTACAACATTAACAATATCTACACTGTATTTCTGATCAATTTGATTTTATTTTAATGGACAAAAAATGTGCTTTAATTTCAAAAACAAGGGCATTTCTAAGTGACCCCAAACTTTTGAATGGTAGTATATATATATATATATACAGTTGAAGTCGGAAGTTTACATACACTTTAGCCAAATAATTCACAATTCCTGACATTTAATCCTAGTTAAAATTCCATTTTAGGTCAGTTAGGATCACCACTTTATTTTAATTATGTGAAATGTCAGAATAATAGTAGAGAGAATGATTCATTTCAGCTTTTATTTATTTTATCACATTTAATTTTATCCATAGGCTGGGATCCGCACTATGCTGCTGTCGCAAGAGCGAATTTTTCACTGGCTGTCCACTGGTTTCAAAAACAATGATTGATAGGCAGCTTAAACTTCTTAAATTCAACCATCATTGGGTTCAAATACACATTTTGATTCGTGAACAGCCATTCACAACAACCACAATACGTAAATCGTAAATAGCTTAACGAGAGAGCAGCAGTGTGATTCACATCAATATGAGAGAGAGAGAGAGAGACCTGTACAGGTTGTCTGAGCAAGGGAATGAGAACTATCTGGAGATGACTGCCATCTGGGAGAAATACAGAAGACACAAAGAAAGATAAATAAATGTCTGGCTTTTAACGGGACACACCTCAAATAGTCAACCGCAGGCACTCCACTCTATCCTTTAACAAAGTGGCAGTTGGCATGTCAGCATTTTCCTATTCCATTAGATATTGTTGTAGCCTATGAGCCAATGAATGTTTGCGATAGTGTGTAGACTATGATTAAATCCAATTACTGTACTCTACTTCATATAAACCGAGGTCCAATTGAATTGGTCAACATCAACAACACCAGCAATAAGGGTTATAAAGGTGTTTATGACATGTCCGAGTGGCGTAGCCCAAACTCTAACCCAGTGACACTGAAACGTTTGCCAATCACAACCTGACCTATCTTGAAACGTTTCTATGGTGACATATGGGAAGAGATAGTCAAATAAATAGCCAGAGAAACCCTATATATAAAGCAATTTATGTTTGAGTCTTATATATATATATGACTGAAACATAAGTTGTTTTATATATCAATAACATTATTGAGAAATGTGTTGTTAGAGAGACTTACAAGACAGCGAGCGTGGAGAGAAGGGACCGCATCTCTTCCCCCCTCCACTACGGAACTTCGCCCAGAGTCAGTCTCCTTGTCCGTCAGAGCCGGTCCGACAGTCCGGAGAGTTCACTTGTGTGTTTATAATCCGCTGGATGGAGTGGAGGGTCAAAGAGTCAGCGGACACTCTCGTTGGCATCCGTTTGCGGTGGGTGGGGTGTGGCGGTGCGGGACGGGGTGGCCGTGCCACTGTGACCAGAGGGCTACCTTTCTTGGCTGTCACTATGGCTGGTGGAGCGGGGAGGGGCGGAGCGCGGGGAGAGGTTAGGACATTAAACAGCTGCAGCCTCCGGGCTTGAGAGGAACAGGTGAAAGCGCCTTCACGGCTCTCAGCTGCTGAAGTCCAATCGACTCCCCCGCTACGTTATGTGTAATTCACGTTCGTCCTGGTGTTTTGGTGCTACAATAAGGCTTATACTAGGTCAATAACTTTATTCTGAGAGAATTCCACATTGGACGAATTTGAAGATATGAGACGCAGAAAGAGGTATCTAGTCCCTGCGAGGCAAGGTAAGGCGCTGTGGGAGGCGGGGTACCTGGACGGGCTGGAGGCGAGGGCGGTGTGGAGAAGGGGGCTCTGCGGGCGCCGGGTGCTGCAGGGCGGGCTCGGTCATGGCTACTTCCGCACGATGGGTCACGAAGTCTCTGGCCCGGGGGACACCGAACAACAGTGTCCAGTAGAGAGGAGAAAAGCCCGGAGCGGTCCAGCTCAGAGGGAGATGGAGAGAGTTGAATGAAAGGGAAGAGGTGAGGGGGAGTGAGAGAGAGGAGGGATGTAGTGATAGAGGGAGGGGGAATTGGAGAGGATGGGAACAGCTGTGACTGGGTGGCGGACCCAGCCACCCGCGACAGCACGGAAATGAAAGCAGCTCTTTGCACCTGATTTCCCTGACTTCCTCGTCTGTCTCAGCCGCAAGTTGCCTGGCTGCAGTCCTCCCAGAGCTCCGACACAATACCAACCAAAACACAGAACGATTACATCACCTCGAAACTGTTCGAAGGGGAAAAAAAGCAATCTGATAATTTTTTTTTATTTATTTTTTTAAATAGAAAGTTAGCAGTTTTCCTGAAAAAACAACAACGTGTTTTTGGCTGGTACAAAGATCCGAGCGTTGCAGAACAGAAGAAACGGGTATACTTCTGTTGGTAAAGAAATACGGGTAAAGTGAATGCGTGCACTTGAAACGACGTTTACCTAATCACATTGACAAATCGATCCAAGAACCTGCACCTTCTCTCCTCTCTCTCTCTCTGTTTCCTTCCAATCAGTGGCGAGAGGAAAACACAAAAAGGACACAGCTGCGGCTTTTCTCCAGCTCCAAAATATATGTTGGTTTTCGCTTTTAAAAAAATGAAAAGATTTTCCTTCCGCAAAAAGCTTGTCTTTACCGTGGATGGGATTGCTGTATGGGATAGGCGAGTCAGTCGGCAGGCACAAACCTCACTCCAAGAAAAAACAGAACAAGATTTTAACAGCCGTGGATCAATCCACCGCTCCCTCCCTCCTTCCCACCACCAGCCACCTCTCCCTCTGCTGCTCTCTCTCTCCGCACCCACTCTCTCACACACACACTTAATGGATCAAAATTAGATCAGTCAGTCGCTATGTGACGCCGACCAACTCCGGCAAAACCGTGTTGGACATGTCACTGGCTGCAAGTAAGGGGGAAGTGGAAACAAGGCTGAGTTTTTACAAATCTCCACAAAATACGGGCTTATGTGGGTTTCTCTGCTCTTTTGCCACCTTTCACAACTCCCTGGGGAATAAAAGAGGCGAGTTACTTTTGCCCTCAGATTACTCCTCGCCTCAGTGAAAGAGAAACCCGACCACTGCCACCCCTCTGCCCTGGACCCATAGTGGGGCGAGACCGCTAGAGCGGGAAGAGTGGAGGGTGGGGGGCACGACTAGCAGAGCAGACCCTCAAAGTAAATAATTACATATATGACTTTAAAAAGTTATGTATTTTGACTTTGTTTCATAACTTATAAGTTCAACCTTAATAGGGGAAAATGAAACGGAGAGTGAGAGACAGTCCGCTTGAAAAGTGGGAGGGCGGTAGGTAAGCATGGACTCGGATCCAAAACGAACATTTCTTAGGGATTTCGGCAGCAACGCCCGCTCTGCGCTCCCAACTCTCTCTCTCACCGCCACAGAACCGCAGACGGTCAGCCAAGCCAACACAACAATCCTTCCATACCTCTCTCTCTCTCTCTCTCTCTCTCTCTCTCTCTCTCGCTCTCTCACACGCACGCGCGCACATGACAGCAGCTACGTGGCTGGGTAGGGGTACTGTGGTTGAATGGCTTTTAAGTCATGTTCAATAGAAGAGCTCCTGGCCCTCCTCCTCTACTGGCCCTCTTCCCGTCCCTGCACCTGTGTCTGGGTGGATAGTTTACTCCTTTGGTCTGCCTGGTGTCCAGCTAGCCAGGCCAGGGCAGGAGGGCACTTCTTATAAACCACCTGGCTGACCACAGCCCGCTGGACCACAGGTTCAAACAGACACATATGTGACCGCTGTTTATTCCTTTGCCCCAGCTTGCTCTTGGTAATTGGTGTAATTTAAACATGGTCTTTATTAGACTATGAGAGTTTCAGAAATACCCCAATTCAGATGTGTCATGCCCATATGAGGCACAGGGGCACGTGTCCCTTTAGATGTGGCCTGTATAAATCAAATCAAAAATAATTTGGTGTTAAAAAACTAGCCACCTAGTAATTTTCTGAAGTTGGTTTTAGCTAGCCCAGATAGGTTCCCAGTCTCCCAACCTCATAAGTAGCCTGAAATGGAGATATTTAAGAGATATGCTTAGATATGCAGAGAAATATACATATTTTAGAATAGCGGATTCGGCTATCTCAGGCCCACCCATGCTTCTATTCCTGCATTGCTTGCTGTTTGGGGTTTTAGGCTGGGTTTCTGTACAGCACTTTGAGATATCAGCTGATGTAAGAAGGGCTTTATAAATACATTTTCTTTGATTTGATTTGCTGACAGGTGTATACAACCGAGCACACATCCATGCAATCTCCATAGGATAACATTGGCAGTAGAATAGCACATACTGAAGAGATCGTCATAGGACGCCACCTTTCCAACAAGTCAGTTTGTCAAGTTTGCACTGCTGGAGCTGCCCTGGTCAACTGTAAGTGCTGTTACTTTGAAGTGGAAATGTCTAGCAGCTCCAACGGCTCACCACAAGTGGTAGGCCACACAAGCTCACAGAACAGGACCGACGAGTAGCGCGAACAAATCGTCTGTTTTCAGTTGCAACACTCACTACAGAGTTCCAAACTGCCCCTGGAAGCAACGTCAGCACAATAACTGTTTGTCGGGAGCTTCATGAAATGGGTTTCCATGGCTGAGCAGTCGCACACAAGCCCAAGATCGCCATGCGCACTGCCAAGTGTCGGCTGGAGTGGAGTAAAGATCGCAGCCATTGGACTCTGGAGCAGTGGAAACGCGTTCTCTGGAGTGCTGAATCACGCTTCACCATCTGGCAGTCCGACGGACAAATTTGGGTTTGATTAGATGTATAATGGCCCCGGAGGAGATTTACATTAGATGTATAATGGCCCCAGAGGAGATTTACATTAGATGTATAATGGCCCCAGAGGAGATTTACATTAGATGTATAATGGCGCCTGAGGAGATTTACATTAGATGTATAATGGCGCCTGAGGAGATTTACATTAGATGTATAATGGCCCCAGAGGAGATTTACATTAGATGTATAATGGCGCCTGAGGAGATTTACATTAGATGTATAATGGCCCCGGAGGAGATTTACATTAGATGTATAATGGCCCCAGAGGAGATTTACATTAGATGTATAATGGCCCCGGAGGAGATTTACATTAGATGTATAATGGCCCCAGAGGAGATTTACATTAGATGTATAATGGCCCCAGAGGAGATTTACATTAGATGTATAATGGCGCCTGAGGAGATTTACATTAGATGTATAATGGCGCCTGAGGAGATTTACATTAGATGTATAATGGCCCCAGAGGAGATTTACATTAGATGTATAATGGCCCCAGAGGAGATTTACATTAGATGTATAATGGCCCCGGAGGAGATTTACATTAGATGTACAATGGCGCCTGAGGAGATTTACATTAGATGTATAATGGCCCCGGAGGAGATTTACATTAGATGTATAATGGCGCCTGAGGAGATTTACATTAGATGTATAATGGCCCCAGAGGAGATTTACATTAGATGTATAATGGCCCCAGAGGAGATTTACATTAGATGTATAATGGCGCCTGAGGAGATTTACATTAGATGTATAATGGCCCCAGAGGAGATTTACATTAGATGTATAATGGCCCCAGAGGAGATTTACATTAGATGTATAATGGCCCCAGAGGAGATTTACATTAGATGTATAATGGCGCCTGAGGAGATTTACATTAGATGTATAATGGCCCCAGAGGAGATTTACATTAGATGTATAATGGCGCCTGAGGAGATTTACATTAGATGTATAATGGCGCATGAGGAGATTTACATTAGATGTATAATGGCGCCTGAGGAGATTTACATTAGATGTATAATGGCGCCTGAGGAGATTTACATTAGATGTATAATGGCCCCAGAGGAGATTTACATTAGATGTATAATGGCCCCAGAGGAGATTTACATTAGATGTATAATGGCCCCAGAGGAGATTTACATTAGATGTATAATGTCCCCAGAGGAGATTTACATTAGATGTATAATGGCGCCGGAGGAGATGGCTGCCGTTTTACAATCTCCTAACCAATTGTGCTATTGTGTGTGTTCTTTTGTTTAATTTGAAACTTATTTTCTACATAATGTTTCTGCCACCGTGTGTTATGACCGAAAAGAGCTTCTAGATATCAGGACAGCGATTACTCACCCCATGCTCGCGGAATACTTTTTCTTCAAAGAGTCGGATGGGAAGGATTTACTTCAGACACCCGACAAGGCCCTCATCCTGTCATTCGCAGTCTCCCTTTACCATCGGTCTTATTAGCCAACGTACAATCAATGCAAAATAAAATAGATAAACTATAATCACGTATATCCTACCAACAAGACATTAAAAACGGTCATATCTTATGTTTCACAGAGTCGTGGCTGAACGACAACATGAATAACGTATAGCTGGTGGGTTTTAAGCTGTATCGGCAGGATAGAACAGCGGCCTCTGGTAAGACAAGGGTGGCTTTCGATGTATATTTGTAAACAACAGCTGGTGCACAAAATCTAAGGAAGTCTCGAGGTTATGTTCGCCTGAGGTAGAGCATCTCATGATAAACTGTAGACTACTTATCAAGAGAGTTTTCATCTATATTCTTCGTAGCTGTCTATTTACCACCACAAACTGATGCAGGCACCAAGACCACACTCAATGAGCTCTATACGGCCATAAGCAAACAGGAAAACGCTCATCCAGAGGTGGCGCTCCTACTCCACACAGAGACGCGTACAAAGCACTCCCTCACCCTCCATTTGGCAAATCTCACCATATTTCTATCCTCCTGATTCCTAAAGCAGTAAGCACCAGTGACTCGGTCAATAGGAAAGTGGTCAGATGAAGAAAATGCTAAGCTACAGGACTGTTTGCTAGGACTGACTGCAGGACTGCTTTGCACAGACTGGAATATGTTCTGGGATTCTTCAGATGGCATTGAGGAGTACACCACATCAGTCAATGGCTTCATCAATAAGTGCAGCTGGTTGCATCACTGCCTGGTATGGCAACTGCTCGGCCTCCGACCGCAAGGCACTACAGAGGGTAGTGCATACAGCCCAGTACATCACTGGGGCCAAGCTTCCTGCCATCCAGGACCTCTGTACCAGGCGGTGTCAGAGAAAGGCCCTAAAAATTGTCCAAGACTCCAGCCACGCTAGTCATAGATTGTTTTCTCTGCTACCACACGGCAAGCGGTACCTGAGCGCCAATTCTAGGTCCAAAAGGCTTCCAGCTTCTACCCCCAAGCCATAAGACTCCTGAACAGCAAATCAACTGGCCACCAGGACCCCTCTTTTACGCTGCTGCTACTCTCTGGTTATTATCTATGCAAAGTCACTTTAACTAATATGTACATGTATATATTACCTCAATTACCTCAACTAACCGGTGCCCCCACACATTGACTCTGTACCGGTACCCCCCTGTGTATAGTCTCGCTAAAGTTATTTTACTGCTGCTCTTCAATTATTTGTTAGTTTTATTTTTTATTTTCAATTTTTTACTTAACACTTATTTCTCTTAAAAACTGCTTAATTTAAAGCATTGTTGGTTTAGGGCTTGTAAGTAAGCATTACACTGCACATGTGACAAATACAACTTGATTTGATTAGATGCTCATTTTACTGATGGGTAAAAGATGATCCGACAGCGACATAGCCAACTGAAATAGCAAATCTAAAGGTGCCTCAGGCTTTTCCAGCGGGGTTCTCCGTCCATTGCACGGACAGGAAGAAAGAACTGAGAACTCTCCAGGAAAAAGAAAGGTGTAGATGTTTCATGATTAACTGCTCATGGTGTGATTGTGGTAATGTACAGGAACGTACAAGTCCTTCTACACACTTCTCATTTTCTTTCTTTTTTTCTCCATTTCTCCTTCTCTTCTTCTCCCACTTTCACATAAGTCTTTCTTTCATTCATTTTCTGTCTTTAATTCCCCCTCTTTTTATCACCTATCTCTCCCTCTCCCTCCGTCTATCTCTCCCTCTGTCTATCTCTCCCTCTGTCTATCTCTCCGTCTGTCTATCTCTCCCTCTGTCTCCCTCTCCCTCTGTCTATCTCTCCCTCTGTCTATCTCTCCCTCTGTCTCCCTCTCCCTCTGTTTATCTCTCCCTCTGTCTCCCTCTCCCTCTGTCTCCCTCTCCCTCTCTCTCCCTCCGTCTCTCTCTCCCTCTGTCTCTCTCTCCCTCCGTCTATCTCTCCCTCTGTCTATCTCTCCCTCTTTCTATCTCTCCCTCTGTCAATCTCTCTCTTTGTCTCTCTCTCCCTCTGTCTCCCTCTCCCTCTGTCTATCTCTCTCTCTGTCAATCTCTCTCCGCCTCTCTCTCCCTCCGTCTATCTCTCCCTCTGTCTATCTCTCCCTCTGTCTATCTCTCCCGCTGTCTATCTCTCCCTCTGTCTCCCTCTCCCGCTGTCTATCTCTCCCTCTGTCTCCCTCTCCCTCTGTCTACCTCTCCCTCTGTCTACCTCTCCCTCTGTCTCTCTCTCCCTCCATCTCTCTCTCCCTCTGTCTACCTCTCCCTCTGTCTTTCTAATTTTTTTCAAATTCAAGCTGCTTTATTGGCATGAAAAACATTGTGTCAATATTGCCAAAGCAGCAATGTATATAGTATACATATAAAATGGTAGTAATTAATAATAAACAAATAAAATAAAATAAAATAAATAAATAAAAATAAATAAATAAATAAATCTGTCTGTCTGTCTGTCTGTCTCTCTCTCTCTCTCTCTCTCTCTCTCTCTCTCTCTCTCTCTCTCTCTGTCTCTCTCTCTCTCTCTCTCTCTCTCTCTCTCTCTCTCTCTCTGTCTCTGTCTCTCTCTCTCTCTCTCTCTCTCTCTCTCTCTCTGTCTCTCTCTCTCTCTCTCTCTCTCTCTCTGTCTCTCTCTCTCTCTGTCTCTCTCTCTCTCTCTCTCTCTCTCTCTCTCTCTCTCTGTCTCTCTCTCCCTCTGTCTATCTCTCTCTATCTCTCCCTCTGTCTCTCTCTCCCTCTGTCTCTCTCTCTCCCTCCGTCTCTCTTGTCCTCCATCTCTCTCTCTCCCTGTCTCTCCCTCCCTCCGTCTCTCTGTCTCTTCCTCTGTATCTCCCTCAGTCTCTCCCTCTGTTTGCAGTGAGGGAGCATATTCTTTTCTCATGTCTTTGCCTCTGTAGCTCCTGGCTATGGATCTTCAAATAAGATATTTAAAACAAACGCACACGTCTTTATTGGCATGAAAAACATTGTGTCAATATTGCCAAAGCAGCAATGTATACAGTATACATATAAAATGGTAGTAATTAATAATAAAAAATTAAATACAAAAATAATAACAATAAAATGGTAACAGTCAATAGTAGAAATGTAATAAATATAAAATTGAAATAAATAAATCTGTCTGTCGGTCTGTCTCTCAATTTCAATTCAATTCAATTCAAGGGCTTTATTGGCATGGGAAACATGTGTTAACATTGCCAAAGCAAGTGAGGTAGACAAC